>NC_056744.1:603421015-603431015 GCF_019279795.1 Protopterus annectens
ATCAGTTTATGTTTTTGCATGTGTGTGTGTGTGTGTGTGTGTGTGTGTGTGTGTGTGTGTGTGTGTGTGCATGCACGCATGCTTGTGCATATGTGTGACACAGCAATTGTGCTCATGCATACATACATACAGATCAGGTGTATAAGAGATAAAATGCAAATTCTGGATTTACAGAGAGGCTTAGAAAATGAGATTGGGTAAGTTAAAAAAAAAAACTTTGCCTCAGTATTCTCAGCAGTAGAGGAAAGTAAATTAATTGCAAAAATATTGTAAGGTTTGAACTGTTGAAGAATGAAGCAATTTTTCCCTCATTTGATATACATGACAGAATGAAAGGCAGGCTGCATAAATACAGATATAAATGTCTGGGAAGTAGTAACTACATTCTTACTAGTTGTGTTCACAACAGAATATGAAGAAAAAATTGATGGGTTTATGGCTGGATGCATGGCATAGATGGATGCATCCCTGAGTATAAAAAACAAGTATGGATAGGAGTGAGCAGCCAATGCCTGTTCCCACATTATGGTCCCTCATTCTGCAGGACTGCCAGCTGTGGGAATATCTCACAAGTTCAATATACTAAGTGAGCCTAGCTGAAAAGACCTCTACATGGTGAATGGAGGATATGTGGATAGAGCTCCTTCATTGGGCTCAATGGAATAGGTGTTGTCTGACCTCTGATGCTCAACATGGGACAGATGATAGGAGTTTGGAATAAACTAGGAACATAGAGAATGTTCTCAACCCCTGCTAGATTATAAATGTAATCCCCTGGGATTGATTTCCCTTACCTGGTGTCTTTGAACATCAGAAGGAAGGAATAAATTAATTGTCTGTAGAGCAAGGGGCCTGTAGAGCATGAAGCCAGTAGGGCATGGGACCTGAGTGGTAGAAGGGGTGCTGGTCTAGAAGTAATGACAAAAAGATCAAGGGAAACTAGAATAAGGCAGGGATATTTTTTTTCACAAAAGCATTGACAGAGATTACACTGGCATTACACTGGCTAGCTTTACTATAGTGGTAAGGAACTGAGGAAAACTAGTGAAAACACTGCTGAAACAAATCAGTCTGGCTGTGAAATAGCTGGACTCTTTCCATTTCCTAGACTTAAGTAAATATCTACTTATGAGGTGGCTAACCATGCCAGGGAGTACAGTAGATAGCTTACTACTAGGTGACATCTCCTTAGTTCAGAGAGAATAGCTTATTAAGATTTCTGCAAATATCTCATATTTTAGTATCATTCTTCATAATAACCAAGGTGCTAAGTTATAGACAAGGGGCACAATGAATTTTATTTTCAGCTCACAGCTAGAGGTTTTGCATTTCAGTTCTCAGCTAGAGTGCATCCCGTGTAAAATCTGCACATCATGGGTTTTTCTTGGTACATCAGTTTCCTGCTCTTCCCTGAGGAAATGCAGTAGATGGACTGACAACTCCAAATTGTCCTTAGACGTGATGTGTGGGTGTGTGTGTGTGTGTCTGTGTGTGTGTGTGTGTGTGTGTGTGTGTGTGTGTGTGTCTGCTTGTGATATGGAAGGAAGGCTTGGCAATCTACTTACATTCTGTACTTTTCAAGAAGCTCTGTGGATAGTGGAGACTGTACATGTGGTCAATATAGGAGTCAGACGTGACTTGACAGCATTGGAGTGGTTGAACTTTTTAGGTGGACAGATAGCAGCAGACAACTTTATTTATTTATTTATTCATTCATTCTTTGTTGACTGGGTTAGTCTCACTAGGCTAGTAGCCTATTTTCAGGGAGGCCTGAGGTAGTATTTATACTGCTTGTAGAAATTTGACCAAAACATCTAGGAACTTCTAATTTTTTGATAGGTGCCATGGAGTCATTTATATCCACCTGAGCTACCACCAGTTCAGGCAGTGGGGCCCCAGTTTAACATCTCATCTGAGGGATGACACATTCAGGAGTCCAGCAACTCAGCAATCCACCTACCTGGTATGGGAATAGAACCTATAGATTTCTGCATCAAAGGTAAGTGTGCAACTTATTGTGCCACTGACAATGCAATGCATAAAGAAAATAATAAAGAACTTGAAGATTGTTAAGAGTATTCAGCTGTGGAGAATATAGATTACAGGCTTTCAGGCGTCTACCTGACATAGAGAAACTGTGGTAGTGATCTTTTTATCAGTCTGCAGAGAAACTGAAAAACATCCACAATAATGCATTTACTTCTTTATATGACACAGTGAAGCCTTCAAAGTTAGAGTTACAAGTGGGTGAAAGAGGAAGTGGAGGCTAGAATGAAGACAAAAGACAAATGACATCTGAAAACCTGAAATGTGCCCAAAGAGATTACACTTGAGTTTCAGCATTGAAAATATAAAATAGCATGCCCAAGGAATGTATTTGCTGATCTAATGTTAAAAGAGAGCACAATGGACAGCATATTAAGCAACAGAACGTGGGGTACATGATAAAGATTGCCATGGACAGGCAATAGAAAACAACCTTTCTTAGGTACACTATCTGCATATTCTTGCATTGATCACTATTTCCAATTCTATGTGTCACTTAGTTTGCAGAATATGGAAAAAATACATGCTGTCTAAAGTGAGACAGGTATAAATGTAATGGACCAAGTGAGCTACTATTTATAAGGAAAAATATCAAAAATACTTCAGTGTAAAAATACAGAAATATGTGAGGCAGGTCAAACAGCTTTAAATGCTTTATTGGAGAGATAGAAAGATATATTAGAATAGCTTATTTCTGAAAAATAACTTTTGTGGAATAAAGAATCTAAATGCAGTCAAAATGATACAGAGCCTGATTATTAGACCCCTTTATTTTCTTTTCCTTGAGCTTTTCGTACTCTAATTCAATTACTTTTTTAGTCAGTCCATGGGTCAGTGGACAGACTGTATTTATTGTTGGTATGAGTGTTTATGTTTATGCAGATAAGTGTAGTGTGTTTAATAATACTGATATTGTTTGCTAATTACATTTTTGATATTCTGTAATGAAATATTATTTTCATATAGTTATTTACTTTAAGTCAGTGTTCTGTTATTTTATTTTGTAGCTTTGCTCCAGGTTGTGTTTGAAAATGTGCAGATGAGATCAGTCTTCTTACAGTATAAAGAAACCACACATGAAATAAACCGGAGTTGTGACCAGGATGCACAGACCATAGAACAATGATGCATGACATGGTATATCTTATTTATGGCACCACCCATCCAAAAGTGAGCTAAAATGTAACCGGGATATTTTAGCCTTCTGCCAGCTGTGCAGGCGTAGAAGAATAAAGTCTTGTCTATGACCCAGGATACATGTGATTAGTTCTTTGGGGTGCTGCAGGACCTGGCAGGAGAAAGATGGGTATGCCTATCCATGGTAGGAGTTGGGCCACACAGGTTTTTTATTAAGAGGGAACAGATGAGCATGCCTGCATCAGGGCAGTCATTCTGTTTCTAAGGTGAGGCATAAGCAGCTTACTGGTATTTGCAGAAGTTACTGCCATGGCAGAGAAGGGAGTTCACCCAAACAATTACTGACTGGCCTGCTGTACAAGCCCAAACTCTCACCTCTGTGGGGGCTAAAGCTTCTGGTTAGACTGTTTGCCAAAAGAGAGAATACATGGGTTGTAGGGACTCTTGCCTTGTCCAGGAAATGAATGGACATGGAACACCTTACTCAGAAAAATGAGTGGGCTGTTAAGACATCGACAGTGGAGGGACTGGGCAGGTTTTATGGACAAAATGCGGTAAAAATAAGAGGAAAATGGAAAAGGGAGACTCAGGGCAGTGCTAACAGGTTGCACAGAAGCCACATTACATCCAACTCCACCTTCAGGTGTTTCTGCAGTTACCTCTTACTGCTCCTCTAGGCATCAAATATTGCTTATCCATATTTGCATTAATAACTCCAAACCCATACTACAAACAAGGTATTGGAATATTTTATCTTGAAGCATACATGACAGTAAACACAATTGCACTAATGTTTGACCTGTATCAACGAGTATTTGTTAGGACTATACAGTGATAACTTCATGTTTTTAAGGGTTCAAGCCACGTCCACTGGGAGTTAAAGGTACACACTGAAAAGAGCTGTACTGGAGGGAATGAGTTAAAACAAAAGGTTTTATCCTTTTCCTGGACAGTTTTACTATACAAAAATACAATATTGTTCAAATATCTTTTTTGCTGTAACACTTTGGTTTATTTTTAATGACAAGTATGGTTTTCTTTTGTTACTGTTCTAGACATTTTGATATTATTCTGAATATCATTACTGCTAATAAGGTTCATTAGCTAGTCATTTGAAACACATTTCCATAACAGCGGCATTACCGATGAATAACATATTTCAGGGTGTGCCTGACAATAGTTCACTGCCATGCCTTGAGATATGACGTGAAGCACAGCCTAAATGTAAGTGGTTTAGGTACCCAAAGTATAACAATATTCATTGACAAACACAACCTAGCTGGTAATTTTCAGAGTGTGCACTACACCCACAATGGAAAATGACAAAAATGACAAAAGACTTTTATTTTACTCCATCTTGACATTTAGAAATTTTAGCTCAACTAAGGAAGACGGCCAGACAATTAACCTTTGCTAGTCTTCTTTTCCAGTATATAACCTATCATATAAAGCTGGGAAGGAGAAGATATGTAGACTGCATGAGTTCTTTGACTTTCATGTGATCTCTTGTTCTATGATTTGAGGATGCAAGATGAGGAAAATAGAAAAATAATGCATTGGTTAAAAATGCCCTTAAATCCTCCTCTGTTCAGCATTGTGAAATCATATAAAATACTAAAAGCACAATTAAGGAGACAGATATCTAGATATATTTATACAATTTTTGGATAACTGCTTCAAAATGCCTGATCTGATACAGAGATGTTCAGGCGGCCCATATTATTTTTCTTTTCACATATTTATTAAGCTGATACATATATAGCTGTGGTCTTTATTTATTGAAGGAACAGACCCATCGTTTCAGTCTCCACAGAAATAAAATGATGCAACACATCCAGCACTTGTCTGTTAGGGATATTACGGTGACAGACTTGGAGTTCCATGCTTAATGTTAACATAAAAAGGGTAGCCAGTTTTGCAATTTCTAGCTTTATTCTGAGCTATTATGGTGAAGAACAAAAATCCAATATTTCTTTACCAACAGCAGGTGAAAAACACCCATCCTTTACTATTACACAGAGATAATGAGCAGCAAGTTCACAGCATCCCAGGCAATAATGATAACTGGGGTATCAGACACATGGTGTCTTCCTTTATTCACTGAGATATAATGGTTTAAATCCCACAGAGCCTTTTTAAGAAAGGAATGTGAGGTCAGCATGAAGCGAATGTTCAAGCAGAGCAGCTCATCAAATAGAAGCACGATACTCACACATCGTTGCTGATTGTGTCACCTGACCAAGCTGCCTTGTCAGTAAAACTACTGCAAAGTTAGCTGATAAGAAAGATAATTCACTAAAATATGCAGTGTTAGACAGCTAGACATGGGAGTTTGCCAAATGATTTGCAATCAGACGCTATTACTTTTTCTGCTTCATCTGTTACAGCAGGAGCAATAACATTTTACCTCTTGTAGGTTCCATCAACATTTACAGTTCCTGTTTACTTTGATATAATCCAGGCAGTCAAAGAATAATAAAAGTATGATTTGGAAGAGTCTCTGTTTTAATACTTTAGATAGATCTGTGTTTTAGTACTTTAATAATGAATTATAACATAAACATAAAATAATGTGATATTTATTAATCTGATGTTGCTAATCCTTGAAGGAATTTGCACTGTTAACACTGGATCTGATTCCATTTCCTCTGCATGAAGCTGCTGGGCATAATGCTGCATCATGTGCAGTCCCAAGTGTAAGATGCAGCTGAGTAAAGCATTCTACCCTACAAGTTATCTTGCTTTAGCTTTATATTGAAAAAAAAGATGTGCTCATCATACATAGTAAATTAATCAAGACGATCAACATCACACTATGACAGTGCAACATACTTTATTTCATCTTTTTATGGTACGTATTTAGTATCTGTGAGTATATTTTGCTTTAAGTAGTAATATGAAACAGCATTTGTCAAGTATAACGGGTGCATTCCTGGGGTATAAATGTGAGGACCACAGTATAGTTTTGTTAATGTATTACCTGTAGCTGTCCCATGGTTTCATGTGCTTAGCACATCCTATACAGAGGTAACATATTTCTGTCCAGTAGTTATTCTCTCAAGTTGTAATATCTTTTTTTGGAATGGTGTCCCTTTTCTACAACTCAGTACCAGTTCTGTTTTCTCTATATTCACCATTTTGTTCCTTTGATATCCAAATACAAAGAATAATGTTTCTTCATTGCCATCCTGTTGTATACTCTGAATATATTTCATAGTAGTCACCTTTCCTAATGTTCCACTGACTTGCTGAGGTAGATAATGCTCCTTATTACTGTCTAATGTATACTCTGCAGCCCTATCTGGTAGGATTGTTAGGAATTCCTTCCTTCAATGTCACTGAAATTAATGATTCACTTTTAATTAATTTAGTTATCTTCTTAAAACGAATGCAACTGTAGAAACATATACATATTAGCAGGATAAGATCGGATCTGTCGTGAAGAATTACTTCAATTTTAGGGCCTTTTGAAGCTGATGCTCTAACTCCTCTAGAGTCCATCTCTGTCACTCCCTTATTTTCATAAGTTTAAGACTAAAGCCGTACAAATATAATATTACTAATGTGTGATAACCCAAATCCTAACCCAGCCCATACTCTAATCACAACCCTACACCTTAGCTTTCAAAAATCCTTATCCCTTACACTACCAGTAAACAAGACTTTCAGACAGACACAACATACAGCACTACACAAGTACAACACTAAACTTACCCCCTAATGAAGCCCTTACTTTAACGCTAATCTTCAAAAACTGACATACAATTAAAAGATTCAAACACGCCACTAACTTCATCTCCTTACTTATCCCTTACTTTAACCCTAACCCATTATCAGTTAAACACACACACACACAAGCACATGCATGCATGCACACGCACACACACACTCCTTCCCTAATGCTGAGATTTTGGTATTACAACAAAATTCCACTTATTCTAATCACAAAAACTCAAACTTCCTCTTTTTGACACATAAAGCAATCTTGTGTTTCCCAACCTGAATACACAGTTGAACAAATACCTTTTTCATACACTGATAGACACCCAGCTTGTAATACAGGGAGAATGATGAAAACAAGCTTTGAAGCTCGGCTCATTTTTGTAAAGTACACAATCATAAAATCAACAAATATCTTGTTTTATGTATAGAACCCGCATATAAATTCAGTAGAGACAGTCCAGGCACACTCAGATACAAAGTATCACATTACAATCTAGTGTCCCTGAGGGGCACAAATTGGGCAAGTTTCAGAAAGAGGCCTGACCAAGAATGGTAAGACCTTGGCAAAAAAGGTCCTGTTAGAGGGACAACAGAAAGCAGTGATTCAGCACATTAAGCACAATGAAGAAAAATCTCATTATCAGCTAATTTGTGTGATCTGAAATCATAGGCCTTTTCTGCTGCCTTTGCAGTAACACACACACACACATACACACACACACACATACGCACACAAGCACACACGCACACACACACGCACACATGCACACACGCACAGACACACACACACACACACACACACACACACACACACACACACACACACACACACACACACACATGCACACGCACATGCATGAGCATGGACACAGCATCATACATCTTATCTGTCCTTGAGTTTACAGAACATCTCCAATTTGTCACTGTCCATTTTGAGGTACAGCTGATTACAATCATAAAATAATGTCATGTATTAGTGTTCCTTCTTCTTGTTTAGTAAAATGCATTTGGATGCAAGACCTGTTACTCTGTTAACTCTAATTGGATTAGATTAAAATTTAGAAAGACTCCCTGGTGTCAAGCATTCCCTTCTGGCTTTCTCCAGAATTCTTGATCATGGTTCCACCATACATCACAGACCATTAAAGTCCATCCAAAATGCCAGACATTAGAGTTTAATACTTCCTTGTACTCCATGCTATGTACTGTAAAGCTCTTGTTCAATTATCTTTTCAAGTGGATTATAGCAATATTAATAATTATCACTGGTGTCTAGTATTTACCCTATACATCTTTCATGCTGTGCTACTCATTGTTTTATTAACTTTTGTTGTGTTAGTCCCTCATGTCTAGTCTCCTTTCCCCACAGCATTGCTGGATTTGCTCAATTGTTAAAGGGAATTTAGGTAGGGCAGCTACAATTCCCACAAAAAATATGCACACACTCACATTACCACTCAAACAGATACACTCACCAATCAACATCCACCCCCTTTACCAGATTACTCTCGTTCACAAATTCACACAAATCCACTCATTCACATACAAACACATGCACACACACACACACACACACACACACACACACACACACACACACACACACACACACACACACACACACACACATTACCATTCAACAGATACACTCATCGGTCAACATCCACCCCGTTATCAGATCATTCTTGCTCACACATCCAGCTACTCACACAAACACAAACACACACACACATGCACGCACACACTCAACTTACATCACTTATACTTCTAAATAAACAGTAGTATACATAGAGACACACACACATACACACACACACACACACACACACACACACACACACACACACACACACACACACACACACACAAATATACACATGCCAATACAATCTATCTGTTAAACTACCTAAGATTTACCAGTAACATGATTTCACCCATTGAACGTAATGGGTAAATTTGAGCTTTTGGCAGAGTTAACTACCATGGCTGGTGGTAAGGATTTACTCAAATGAGTGGTTCTCTGAATCACTCATTTGTGTAAAGTACTTACCACAGACATTTCTGGTAGAAAGTAGATAGCTAATTACCATAATTTGCTCCACTGGAATGCCTCATTAGCATCTGTGGTAAGCCAGAGAGACAGTGATGTTGTACCTCTTCAGTGCAAGCATTGTGGCAGGACTTTGTAAGAATCAAAAATGGCTATCACCAGCAGTAAAAAAGTATTTACTGCTAGAGGTAATCTTTTTGAATCTTGGCCATTGCTACAACTATGGTGGTAACTTTTCTGAATCATGACAATTATTAGGACTGTCTATAGCATTAGTTCAAGAATTTCAGAAAATAAAGCAGAAAGGCTACATTCACAGAAAAGGCAGCCAATCAAATTTTAAAGAAATAAAAAAAAAGTAACCACAGTGTAAAATATAACTAAAAAAAGTCCAAAACATACACTGTGAAGTAATAGGAAACACTTTCAGTCAGCCAAACTCTTCAGTCCAAGCTGTTTTTATTCTTCCAACATACAAAGACTCAGATTGAGTGCTTTCATCCCCTGAAACTGGGGACATCATCCGAATCAAACTGCACTCCATAGTACAGCATTTAAATGCTGATAAAAATGAGTGATGTCATCACCCTTCACAATCCTTTAAAGATACAACTACCTTAATGCTCAAATGAAATGCACTATAAACACCTATTGACACAAGAACATTTTAACAAACATCATTTATAAAAAAGAACTTTTCAAATTCCAAGACATTCATCAAATGTAAACTTTAAAATTGTTTAAGATAAAAAATCAACCACATTTTATTCATTGACTTGTTGTAAAACATATATATATATATATATATATATATATATATATATATATATATATATATATACAGACTAAGATACACAGTACTTATGAGGTAGCTTTCCTAACTAATATTGGTTTTAAGGATACCATTTCATTAAGATCTGGTGCATGGGTTGCAGCTAGTTTTATATGCCACTTAATTTTCCTTTCACTTTGTGTTAAAAGGTGTTTGTAGTGCATTTCATTTGAGCATTAAGGTAGTTGCATCTTTTTTTGTTTTTTATGTTC
>NC_056744.1:603433515-603456015 GCF_019279795.1 Protopterus annectens
AAATATAAACATTTGATATGACGTGAATTTTACAAGTACAATGTAATTTAACAGAGTTGTAAAGATTATCAGTTCTGTAAGTATAAACAATGCAACATATTATACAGAAACCAAGGAAACAATAGCATTGTTTAGTGAGAGAACTAAGCATAGTTTGTTTAAATTAGAAGAGATGAAGAGGGAGAGAGAGCAAGAGAGAGAGAGAGATGGAAGGAAAGATAAGATAATTAAGAAAAATACATGCATTTAAAGAGATAAAAAGAGACTGCAGTTAGCTGTGAAAACTATTATTATTACGTTGACAAAGAGTGTCAAATATGAGAGAGAGAGAGAGAGTGAAGACTAGTTATTTAAAGGAATATGTGTATACTTGAGGAAAGAAAGTATGTAATGTTAATAGAGAAATAGGTATTGACAAATCACAAGTGAGTATTTGAAGTGTATGTACCTGATAGCATAGGAAGTGTGTAAGATTTTCAGATATGGAACAAGAGATGGCAGTAAGGTAGGGGAGAAGGATAGCAGGTCAGAAAAGTGAAAAAGATTATAGCTGTAGGAAGAAAAAATAATTGAGAGGATAGCTTCAAGTATGTAGAGTGAAAGATACAATTGTAGTTAGGAGATGGAAGTGAGGTGAAAGAGACAAATGGGTTATAGGCTAGGCCTAGCCTGGTGTGGAGCATCAGCTGACTCAGAAATTAGGAATGTTTTTAAAGAGATTTTGAACATTTGGAGGTTGGGCGATGACTTGATTGTTAAAAAGAGTGAGTTCTACATTTTTGCTACTTTGTTACAGTGTAAGAGTGCCCTGAAGACTTTTTTTGTTTTTTGTATGGCCAAGTCAAACTTTCACATTAAAGAAATGTCAATCAATCAATAAGAAGATAAGGAGTTTTCTATCATATGATCTTAAGGAATGTTATGGGGTGTAATTTTGGAGAATTGTACTAAGAGCTTGGCAGGGTGAAGAATTGTTTATGGTTTTTACACTGTAATTAATTGGCTGTATGGAATATGTTCAGATAGTTCTAACCAATGTGGTTCTTTTAGTGCTGTACAGTTATGGCGTTGATAGGGCTTGTTTACAGCAAAGCATGCAGACATTGCTTAGGTTTAGTTTGAGACAGGTTTGAAGGTTTGCAAAGATGGGTGCTGCACATGGAAGTGATGGTAGTAGGTAAGCTTATCTTGTTATATTGGTGTTTAGGCTGTCATCTATGGTCATGCCATGAGAGACCAGATGGCTTAGTGGTTAAGGTCTTCGCCTCCAATGCACAAGGTACAAGGTTCGATCCTGACCTCCGACTAATGCCTGTTTAGAGTTTGCATGTTCTCTCTGTGTCTCCGTGGGGATTCTCCCGTGTTCGAAAAACATGCTGAGTGTTTACATCTCAAACTCACCAATGAATGCAGCTGTGGGCAGCAGCACATACTCTACATGGTGCCCAATGGGGGGAAGAGTTGTAAAAAGACCAACTGCTTTGGTCATCTATTGTGGTGCGCAGTATCCTCAAGATAGGAGAACACGGATCACAAACTGAGTGCCGTGGCAGGGCTAGCCACTTGATGGTGTAAAATATGGCTCTAGGTGATTCGGTCATGTTGACTGTCGCCAAAAAATGGGCATGGACCCGGCCTACTCTCTGACCCACACCAGGGACCCATGCTAATGGTGGGAGGGGTATATGTGCCCCTATTGGCCAGTGTGTGCCTGCCATAAAAGCCCAGCAGCCCTGGGTCAATAGGCTACTGGCTGGCCGGTGTCTAGTTGCCCAGCCTGGGTTACCTGGGATAGCTCTGTTGAGTGAAAGCTGGACATAAAACCAACCAACCTGCCAAACATGAACTAAGAATTGCTACGCTTAATGTAGGTTCACTGACAGGGTGCAGCTTAGAAGTGGATGACATGATGATACGGAGAAGGCTGGACATCCTATGTATCCAAGAAATGAGATGGAAGGGCAGTGCAACAAAGCCACTTGGCTTGGGATCCAGACTCTACTACTCAGGTGGTGGACAGGCTAGAAATGGTGTAGGAATTGTGGTGAGACAGAGGCTTCAGAAGTCAGTGAGGGATATCATCAGAATTAATGACAGACTCATGGCAATCAGACTCCAGTGTAATGATAGGACAGTATTCATAATCTCAGCCTATGCCCCACAGCAGGGTTGTGATAGTGAGGAAAAGAGTGCATTCAGACAGCAGTTGCAGGACCTACTAGATGGGTGACTTAAATGCACATATTGGGACAGACAGAACAGGATATGAGGACTGCCTGGGTCCACATGGGTGGAGCAATAGGAATAAAGAAGGAGAAGCCATTCTAGATTTCTGTCTGGCAAATGGCTTGATAGTAGCCAACACATGGTTCAGAAAGAGAGACAGTCACAAAATCACATATAACAGTAGCCAACATGCAACTCAGGTAGACTTCCTCCTAGTAAGGAAAAGGCACTGGGGTGGAATCCATGATTGCAAAGTCATCCCCAGTGAAACAGTTGGTTCACAGCATAAACCAGTAGTTGCCATAATCAGCTGCAAGCAGAGGTCAGAGAAGGCTCTAAGGTCAACAGAGACCAGGCTGAAGACTTGGAAGTTGACTGGAGAGAAAGTACAGCAGTTCAAGGAATTACTCAGGGCTCTAGCACCCCAAGAAGAGGAGGAAATAGGTGGAGTTGAAGAAGAGTGGCAGTGCCTAAAAATAGCATGTGTTAGGACTACAGAAAAGATATGTGGCCGAGCCAGGTATGGAAATAAGGTACATAAGGAAAGCTGGTGGTGGAATGCAGAAGTGCAGGAAGTAATCAAAAGAAAGAAGGAGTGCAGGAAGAAGTGGGAGATTGAAAAGACTGACCAAGCTAGGAAGGACTACTGGTTGGCTAACAAAGAAACTAAGAAAGAAGTTGCAATAGCAAAGAATAGGGCATCAGAGGCACTCTATCAGCTTCTGGAAAGTGACTCAGTAAGGGGCACAAAGAAACTATACCAGGTTGCAAGGCAAAGACAGAAAGATAAAGAAGATAGTCAGACACCCTTCATAAGGGATTCCAGCTACAACCTGCTTACCAGCCCACAGGACATCAAAGGCAGATGGAAGGAGTATTTCCAGCAGCTTCTGAATGAAGAAAACCCCACAGAAGCGGTAATGCCCCAGAAACAGCCTACAATGAGAGTAGAAGAAGAGCCCAGCTTAGAAGAAGTAAGAGCAGCACTATGGAAAATGAAGTCAGGGAAAGCAGCAGGCTCAGATGAGGTCACAGCAGATATGATAAAGATACTGGGTGAGCTAGGGGAGAAATGGCTCCTGAGGGTACTAATTGCAGTGTGGAGAGAAAGGCGTATTCCAGATGACTGGAGAATAAGCATACTCATGCCAGTGTACAAGAACAAAGGGGACATCTACAACTGTGGACAGTACAGAGGCATCAAACTCCTACCACATTGCATGAAAGTTCTGGAGAGGGTGATTGATAAACGGATACGCAGAATAGTAGAATGTAAGATGGGAGATGAACAGTTCGGATTCAGATCAGGATGCAGCACAATTGACCCAATGTTTGCATTGAGACAGATACTTGAGAAGAAACTAGAGAAGAGGAGAGAGTCAAACTGGGCTTTCCTAGACTTGGAGAAAGCATATGACAAGGTCCCAAGAACGTTGATCTGGGCAGTACTGCAGTGGTTTGAAGTCCCAGAAACATTGGTAGAATTAGTACAGGCTATGTACAAGGACCCAGTGACTCAAGTACGAACAGTGTTTGTCCTCACTGAGGGGTTCCCAGTGGGAGTGGGTGGACACCAGGGTTCAGCTCTGAGCCCACTGCTGTTCATACTGGTAATGGACTACATCAGCAAACAGGTTGGAAGGGTCAGAGCAACAAAGCTGCTGTATGCAGATGATGTGGCAGTACAGGCAGACTCTGATCTAGAACTTCAGCAATGGATAGGAGAATGGAATGCAAATCTGAAGGCACATGGGATGAAACTAAGCACAGATAAGACAGTGGTAATGGCAGCAGATTGGGGAAATCAGAAGAAGCTGAGAATAGAGATAGATGGGAAGATAGTGGAACAGGTAAACAGCTTCAAGTATCTGGGAGGGGTGGTTGAGGAGAAGGGTAGTCTGAATGAAGAGGTCAAAGCTAGAATCAGAGGGGCTGCAGCCAACTGGCATAGAGTATCAGGTGTAGTATATGACAGAAGAATGCCAAAGAAGCTGAAAAGTAAGGTGTACAAGACAGTGGTGCGACCAGTACTACTGTATGATACAGAAACCTGGGCAGTAAAGGCAGAACAGTTGAAGAAGCTAGAGGTAATGGAAATGAAGTGCCTGAGAAAGGTGGTAGGATGCACACTGCGGGACAGGCGAAGAAATGAGGACATAAGAGCAGAAGCCAAAGTAGCTCCAATTGCAGAAAAGATCAAAGAAAACAGATTACGATGGTATGGGCACGTGTAGAAAAGCAGAAGACAATCTGGTGAGGGAGATTTGGGACAGACAGGAAGAAGGTAAGAGGAAGTGAGGGCGTCCAGCAAAGAGGTGGATGGATTGTGTGAAAGAAGATCTGCGGCAGTCAGGCATGAGTGTTGAAGAAGGCAGGAGAGTGGCACTGAATCGAGAGAGTTGGCAACAGTTAATACAATACCCCGACCCCATGTAAATGGGAAAAAGGGGATGATGATGATGATGATGATGATGATCTATGGTCATGCCAAGCAACTTAGTATAAGATATTATTTCAATATCAGTGTTGTTTCAGGAGATGATTTTGTCTAAGCTAGGTGATCTGGGGAAAAACAAACAGCAGTAGTTTAGTTTTTAGGGCTGGGCAGTAACAGAGCATGATGGAGCCAGCTTTCAATCAAGTTAATGACTTCATTCGTTATTGGTGAAGATGGGATGAGCTATCACAAGAGCAAATAAAAGCAGAATCATCTGTATATTGTGAGAGAAACTTGCTGGGAAGAAGTGTAGATAGTGTTGGTGAATATACTAAACAGCAGGGGACTGAGAATAAGCCTTGGGATACACCTGTGGTAATTTGTAGGAAAGGGGATAGATGCAGATCCATTTAACAGACTGTTGTCTGTCACACAAGTAGCCCCTGATCCTGGTGAGAGCAGAGTGTGAGAGACCAAGATTTTTTTTGCAGGAGTTTTCTGTGTGATATAGTGTGGAAAGCCTTAGATAGATCTAGGAAAAAAGAGGATACAAATTTGCCATTATCCCTTTCTGTGTTCATAGGTTCATAGGTTCATACTAGGCTATCTGCCCTAGGGCATTTATAAGCCTAGCCAGAATGTGTTTGGCTTTCGCCACCCATTTTAAATTTATTTTGCTATGCCTTTTTTCGAGGTTAGTATACGGTGCCTCTGTCTAACAGTGACACAGAAGTGATACCCGGGGTAAACCTATGATCTCCCATCCACTCATCAAGATTCCTCTTGAAGAGAGTCAATGAGGGACTCTGCCTAACCTGAACTGGGATTTTATTCCAGAGTGAAGGGAGCATCTGGGTTATGAATCTGTCCCTCCAGCATGTCCTATTTATTTCAGTGCTGAGGTTCAAGTCTCTCGAGCACGTAGCTCGATGGGATTTGGATTTTCTGAGGTGCAGCATGTCCATTAATTCTGGGTTGGACATGGCTTTATACGTCAGGCACAGATCGCCTCTGAACAGGCAGTATGCCACTGAGTAGAGCTGGAGTTTCTTTAACCGGGCAGCATATGGCATCTGTTTGAGCCCTTTGATCCTCTTGGTGAGGTACTTTTGGGGTCTTTCCAGTTGCTGCAGGTGTCTGGTAAGGTACATCCCAAAAGGGGCATTGTACTCAATTATGGGCCTGATGAGGGATGAGTAAAGAGGCACGATGACCTCCCCTGATCTAGATGTGAATCCCTTCATGATTAGGTGGGTCATATAAAATGTTTTTCTAACCACTTTGGCCACGTGGTTGTCAAATGAGAGATTGCTATCAACTTGGGACCCAGGTCCCTAATTACTTCTTCTGTACTTAATGGATTACCACCTATGTGGTAATTTGTGGGCACTTTGTTTTTGCCAAAGGGATGACTATACACTTTTGGCATTTAGCTTGAGGCCATGGCTCTGGCACCAGTTGTCTGTTTCTATGAGGCCCTTTTGGAGGATGCTTGTGTCGGCTGGAGAGTCGATTATGGTGCCCAGTTTGCAGTCATCTGCGAACTTGGTCAGCCACAGCCCTTCCATGTTGGCCTGTACCTCCGAGAAATATATACCGAACAAGAGAGGTCCCAGGACTGAGCCTTGTGGGACACCACTTGTAACTGGTTTGGAGTCTGACATGGTTCCAGCAATTCTAACCATGTGGGTTCTGTCCTTGAGCCAGTTTGCAATCCATCTAGTGACATAGGGGTTTATATTTAAGCTGGTGAGCTTATCTATAATGCCCGAGTGGGGTATTGTATTGAAGGCTTTTGCGAGGTCCAGGTAGGCTGTGTGGACCACCTTCCACTCGTCAATGGCCTTGGTGACTGTTTCAAAGAAATCAACCAGGTTTAAGAGGCAGGATCTGCCCTTAACAAAGCCGAACTGGGTAGGATCCAGTGTTTGTAGGTCCCCAATATCTTTATTTATGAGGTCCATGATGATCCTTTCCATAGCTTTGCAGACCAAGCTAGTCAGGCTTATGGGGTGATAGTTTCCAGGATCCATTGAGGCACCACCTTTATGGAGAGGGACCACTGTTGCTGTACGCCACTCCTTGGGCACATATCCTGTAGTAAGGCTGAGATTGAACAGTAGTTTTATGTTTGGGTTTAGCTCTTCTTGGAGTTCATGTAGGACACAGCCTGGGACACCATCTGGTCCCATTGATGCTGTGTTTTTTGCTTTGGAGAGGGCGTCTCTTACCTGAGCATTTGAGATGTCAGGGGCAGCACTCTGCTGGGATAGATATTTGACCTTTTGGTGGGGGGGAGTTTGCGCTGAACCTGTCAGCTAGGATGTTGGCAATGTCTGTGGGTTCGGTGTATTTTTGTCATTTTGGACTAATTCTGAGCATATCTGGGAATTATCACCCAGGTTCCTAACATAACTAAAGAAAGCCTTGTGATTATCCTTAGTGTCCTGTGCAATTTTTCTCTCGAAGCTGGCCTTAGACAATTTTATGTGTGCCCGTAGTTTTTTGCTAATACTGATCAGTGATGCCTTCCCTTTTTGGAATTTTGCTCTGTCATTTAGTAGCTTCCTCCTTCTATTGTATAGTTTGTTTATGGATGGGGTCCACCAGACAGGACGTCTGCCTTTGGAGGATTGGGTCTTGGTTTTATTTGGGATCGCATGATCCATGCATTCCTGAAGGTGTTCATAGAATGCGTTTATAAAGGATTCTGCGGTCTGGGCCGTATTTTCCACAGGCCCAGGGGCTTTAAAGGATTCCACCTCAGTTTTGAGGAGTGTGAAATTTGCTTTAGAGAAGTTTTTCACTGTGGTTTTCTGGGCAGGGGGTGGGGTCGGGATGTGAATATCCAGTGAGATTAGTTTATGGTCTGATCTTACCAGTGAGGGATACACTTCTGGTCTGGAGCATAGAGTCCCCATGTTGGTGATGATCAGGTCCAGTATGTTTTCCCCTCTTGTGGGAGTCATAACAAGTTGTTCCATAGCATTTGAGTTTATAAATTCTAGGAGCCTTTGGGCTAGGGTGTTGGAGCTAGAGTAATGCTCCCATTCTATGTTTGGGTAGTTGAAGTCACCCAATATAATGGTGTTTGGAGAGACCTTCATATTTTCCAGTGTTCTCAGGAAGGCTGAGTGGGGTTCCTGGGTTTGGGAGGGTGGTCTGTAGCAGGCTATAAACTGGAAGGCACTTTTACCCACTGTTAGTTGCACATGGATAGTCTCTGATGCTTCGTGCTTTGCCACCAACCTGGAGGTGTGGGTATCTTTGATGAATATCGATACTCCCCCTCCTTTTGTGGTACAGTCCAAGTTTTGGGGCCGAACATCATGGTATGAGGTATAACCTGGTAGTGCTGGGGTGCTCTCAGGAGCCCTGAACCAGGTTTCTGTTACTGCACAGATATCGATGTTCTCCATGCTAAGGAGAGTTTCGAAAAGTGCATCTTGAGGTTTAGACTTCTGGCATTGAGTAGCATTACTCTTAGTTTCTTATCCCTTGTGATACCTATGGAGGTGGGTTTGTCTTTTGAGCCTTGCCTAAAAAAGGCACTATGGGGGTAGCAAGAGCCTTTGCCAATATCCGAAAGCCCAGGGGTGACAGGTGCAAGCCGTCCCTAGCGAAGCATCGTGGCCTGTCGAGCATATCATCCCAATCTGACAGGCATTGGATCCCCTTTGTATGACACCAGTACTTAAGCCAATTGTTGAAATTGATCATCTTGTCTTCATATTGTGGCATCATTCTTGCTAAGGGTAAGATGCTACTCAAGGTCAGGGTCATACCGGCCTTGGCTACATGCTCAGAGAGCTCCTTTTTGTCTCTTTTCATGTAGTCCAGGGAGGTGCCTCAGGTCATTCACACCAGCATGGACAATGACTGAGTCATATTTGTACTTGCCTTGGAGTGACCTGAGTGCTTGTGTTATGTGGCGGATCCTAGCGCCCGACAGGCTGCTCACCATGACCCTCTCCTTGTTCAGCCTGGTGAGCGGGACGTCAGTGTGCCTGACGATAGATTCACCTATTACAAGTGTATCAGGTATGTTGTTTAGTCTTAAGGGCTGTGATTGTTTGGCACACTGGCTTTGTGAGATATGTGTTGCAAGTGTTTTGTTTTGGGGTAGTGGCTGTTTGGGTGTCTGCTTTGGAGGTCTCTGCTGCTTCGGCAGATCTTTATTTAGAGCCTCCGAATATGTTTTTGTGTGATTATGTGTTTGGTTTGCTATCATGGTAGGTCTATGTGAGACTGGAATTGTAGTGAGTATGGTTTCCTTCTCCTCCTGACTGGTTATGCCAGTACCGAGTTGAGAGAGCTTAGCCTCCAGTTTGGCTATATGGTTGCATCTCTCACATGTGTTGGAATTTGTTGGGAGGAGGAGAGGGTTGTCTGTGTACATGAGGCAGTTGTAACATTGCCTCAAGATTCCCAGATTCACCAGCTGAACCAGAGAGGAGATTGACAACTGACCTTTGGACATGCTAAAATAATATTGGGAATTCCTTAATAGTTGAAAACCAGGGCAGTGGGGAGTGAGGGTATAGTGCTTTTAATTTTTAGTGCTGACTTATATAATTGCTTTAGTGAGCAAGTTCCAGGTAACTTAAGTGCAATGTGTTACAAGTAACTTAAATGCAAAAACGACAAGCAGTAACTTTCTTTCAAGTGAAACAAGGAAATAAGTACAGTAAGCAATGCAGATATCACTAGTGATCCGCAGAAGTGCCGAGAAGCCGCATATTAGGTGGAATTAGCGATCCAGGGAAATAACAAGCAAACAAACAACAAGCATATAAACAAAGCTAGATTCAGCAGGTCTGGATCTAGTCTATGCTACAGCAAACAAGGTGTACCAATTTCAGTAAGATACAGTTCAAATATTCAGGCACTATAAACCTTTAACCAGAAATTCCCAGCTCAGAAGGGCAGAGTCCAGCATCTTCTCCCACAAGAGTGCAGACCACAAACCTTCTTAATGTAAAATAACTGGCCTGAAGCCCAAGTGCTTAAACCAGAACTAATACACTTTAAGAATAACAGACACTGGGCTCTCAATCAGCAGTTCCCAACTTAGAAGGATGAAAGCTACCTGTCCTGCCACCACAGTGCATGCCACAAACCTTCCTAATGTAAAACAACTGGTCTGAAGCCCAAGTGCTTAATCCAAAATACTTAGAATGATAGCTACACTTTAATCAAGTTACTACCAAGCAGTAATAAATACAATTGAATACTTTAGAGAATGCCTGGATTAGTGCTCAAGTTACACAAACAAAGCTAGATCCAGCAGGCCCGAATCCAGTCTATGCCACAGCAAACAAGGCGCACCAACTTCAGTAAGAAGCAGTTCAGATATGCATGCACTATAAGCCTTCAACCAGAAATTCCCATCTCAGAAGGGCAGAGTCCAGCCTCTCCTCCCACAAGAGTGCAGACCACAAACCCTCTTAATGTAAAATAACTGGCCTGAAAGCCCAAGTGCTTAAACCAGAATTAATACGCTTTTAGAATAACAGACACTGAGCCCTCAATCTGCAGTTCCCAACCTAGAAGGATGTAAGCTACCTGTTCTGCCACTACAGTGCAGAACACAAACCCTCTCATTGCAAAACAACTGGTCCGAAGCCCAAGTGTTTAAACCAAAAGGCTTAGAATGAGTTACACCAAGCAGTAATAAATACAATTGAGTACTTTTAAGATGATGCAAAAATAAAAAAGTAGGTAGAAACACAAGTACAGTAAAAGCAGATGAAATTTTTTTTTTTTTTTTTCTGAACAAGTGCTGAGATCAAAGAAACAGATTTGAGTGCTGAAACCAGAAAACTGGCTAGTTATAAGAAAAAAAAACTAAGCTAGAAGGCTTCCCTCCAACACAGAAGGGCTTGGGGCTCAGAAGCCTACAAATAGTCTATACCACTTAAGAGGAAAGGCAGGAAACAAGCTTAATTTTTTTTTCTGTTTCCCAGATGCTCTCTTTGTTCACAGTAGGAGTGCCTGAAATCAGAATATGATCTCACTGCACTCAGTTGAGTGAGCAAATAAGATGGGCCCAGAAGGGTATCCAAACACAAATTTACAAGAGGGGCGGGCAGTTGCAAGGCCACTAAGATTAACACCAAAACAAAAACAGGGAGGGTGGGTGAGACTAACTGAACAGCAGAGTGAAAACTTCCAGTTCAGTTAATATTCCTTCCACACAGTTAAAATCAAACTAAATACTGTATTTTTTTTTAAAAAAGAGCAGATAAAGGTACTTAAATTCTCTTATTCCTCCAGTTGAATATAGCAAGTTCTTACCCGGCCAAATCTGAGGTTTTTAAGCAGAAAATATTTCACAGTGTACCACTTAAATAGGCAAGGACAGGAAATCAAAGAATGTGACTACCCCCACACCTGTAATTACTAGCAAATAACAAAATTCAGCAAACACTGACTAACTTCCAGTTCAGCTAATATTCCTTCCACACAGTTAAAATCAATTTAAATACTGTATTTTTTTGAAAAAAAAAAGAGCAGATAAAGGTACTTAAATTCTCTTATACATCCAGTTGAATACAGCAAGTTCTTAGAGCTGAGGTTTTTAAGCAGAAAATATTTCACACTGTACCACTTAAATAGGCAAGGACAGGAAATCAAAGAATGTGACTACCTCCACACCTGTAATTACTAGCAAATAACAAAATTCAGCAAACACTGACTAACTTCTAGTTCAGCTAATATTCCTTCCACACAGTTAAAATCAATTTAAATACTGTATTTAAAAAAAAAAGAGCAGATAAAGGTACTTAAATTCTCTTATACGTCCAGTTGAATATAGCAAGTTTTTAGCCGGCCAAAGCTGAGGTTTTTAAGCAGAAAATATTTCACACTGTACCACTTAAATAAGCAAGGACAGGAAATCAAAGAATGTGACTACCCCCACACCTGTAATTACTAGCAAATAACAAAATTCAGCAAACACTGACTAACTTCCAGTTCAGCTAATATTCCTTCCACACAGTTAAAATCAATTTAAATACTGTATTTTTTTGAAAGAAAAAGAGCAGATAAAGGTACTTAAATTCTCTTATACGTCCAGTTGAATATAGCAAGTTCTTAGCCGGCCAAAGCTGAGGTTTTTAAGCAGAAAATATTTCACACTGTACCACTTAAATAGGCAAGGACAGGAAATCAAAGAATGTGACTACCTCCACACCTGTAATTACTAGCAAATAACAAAATTCAGGAAACACTGACTAACTTCCAGTTCAGCTAATATTCCTTCCACACAGTTAAAATCAATTTAAATACTGTATTTTTTGAAAAAAAGAGCAGATAAAGGTACCTAAATTCTCTTATACGTCCAGTTGAATATAACAAGTTCTTAGCTGGCCAAAGCTGAGGTTTTTAAGCAGAAAATATTTCACACTGTACCACTTAAATAGGCAAGGACAGGAAATCAAAGAATGTGACTACCCCACACCTGTAATTACTAGCAAATAACAAAATTCAGCAAACACTGACTAACTTCCAGTTCAGCTAATATTCCTTCCACACAGTTAAAATCAATTTAAATACTGTATTTTTTTTAAAAAAGAGCAGATAAAGGTACTTAAATTCTCTTATACGTCCAGTTGAATATAGCAAGTTCTTAGCCGGCCAAAGCTGAGGTTTTTAAGCAGAAAATATTTCACACTGTACCACTTAAATAGGCAAGGACAGGAAATCAAAGAATGTGACTACCCCCAGTCCTGTAATTACTAGCAAATAACAAAATTCAGCAAACACCGACTAACTTCCAGTTCAGCCAATATTCCTTCGACACAATTAAAATCAATTTAAATACTGTATTTTTTTGAAAAAAAAGAGCAGATAAAGGTACTTAAATTCTCTTATATGTCCAGCTGAATATAGCAAGTTCTTAGCCAGCCAAAGCTGAGGTTTGTAAGCAGAAAATATTTCACACTGTACCACTTAAATAGGCAAGGACAGGAAATCAAAGAATGTGACTACCCCCACACCTGTAATTACTAGCAAATAACAAAATTCAGCAAACACTGACTAACTTCCAGTTCAGCTAATATTCCTTCCACACAGTTAAAATCAATTTAAATACTGTATTTTTTTGAAAAAAAAGAGCAGATAAAGGTACTTAAATTCTCTTATATGTCCAGTTGAATATAACAAGTTCTTAGCCGGCCAAAGCTGAGGTTTTTAAGCAGAAAATATTTCACACTGTTCCACTTAAATAGGCAAGGACAGGAAATCAAAGAATGTGACTACCCCCACACCTGTAATTACTAGCAAATAACAAAATTCAGCAAACACTGACTAACTTCCAGTTCAGCTAATATTCCTTCCACACAATTAAAATCAATTTAAATACTGTATTTTTTTTGAAAAAAAAGAGCAGATAAAGGTACTTAAATTCTCTTATACGTCCAGTTTAATATAGCAAGTTCTTAGCCAGCCAAAGCTGAGTTTTTTAAGCAGAAAATATGTCACACTGTTTCACTTAAATAGGCAAGGACAGGAAATCAAAGAATGTGACTACCCCCACACCTGTAATTACTAGCAAATAACAAAATTCAGCAAACACTGACTAACTTCCAGTTCAGCTAATATTCCTTCCACACAGTTAAAATCAATTTAAATACTGTATTTTTTTGAAAAAAAAAGAGCAGATAAAGGTACTTAAATTCTCTTATACGTGTTGATGAATTTGCCTGTAGATACTTCTTTGCAATACCTCTGAGAGGGGAGGGAATAGGATGACAATGGATATAAAGTTGGATATCTCTGTTATTGTCTCCCCTTTGTGTAATGGGGTTATTTGAAACATTTTCTAAAGGGAACAATCATAAGCTTCATTTACTGACCTATTTAACATTGTCTCATGTCTTGAGAAATCCAGTTAGGCGGTTCGGGGCAGATGGCCAGCATGGTTTGAAGTTGTGAAGTATTTTTTATATGAGGTAGGAACAGTTTTTTAGTTGAAAGGTGTTGTAGTAGTGGAAAGAGTTTGGTGTGGGGTAGGGGTATTATGGATGTTAGGGTTGTTTTTGGTAGGGGCAGTTATACTAAATATGAATCAGATTTTATATTGGCTAGCAGTTTTCAAGTGGAAAGAGGTTAGGTGAAGGATTTGTATTTTTTTTTGTCCCTGGATGGATTGAGTCTCTGATGAAGGGCCAGAAAGTTTGGAGACTACATCTATGGCAATTCTGCAGAATATTGTAATTTTATTTTCTGTCACTGTTAACTTTTTTGTAAGGATTCAAAGTTCTTTAAGCTCCTGTAGAAGTTTCAGTGTTTAGTTTATTTGTCAGTTTTTTTTCCAGGCCTTATCCCTGTTATTTATAAGATTTCTATTTCCGTTAAATAGTCCGGGGGTGTGGTTGGTTATAACAATTTTCTTCGAAGAGGTGTGAAGTTATTTGCAATATTCATGAATGTTATTTTGAAAGTGAGGATAGTTTCATCCGGGGTGGGGGTGGGGGAAAATTAGACAAGTTGATGGACCGCAGTCAGATTTGAAAGTGACTTTTCATAAGATGTATTAGATTTAGTGGGTAAGGCCATTAGCTGTGTAAGACCATAAATGTTAATACTTGAATTTGGGAAATTGGGAAAGTTGGAAGTAATGTTTTGCCAGTCAGTATATTTACATTTTCCAACAGAATTTATTTTCATTAGGATTGGTACTGATTATCCATGGTAGGATATCATCCAGAGTGTTTATATTAGTTCCAGGGGAGATACATAAAGCAATGATCCAAAGCTGATTTTTATTTTACCCTTTAATTTGAAGTATAAAATGAGTGTTTTGTCATTGTGGAATTTGAAAATACTATTGTCGAAGATTTAGCTCATATCAGTTGGATTATAGGATGTCTATGCTCCCAGGTTTTTAAAGGATTTGTTCTTATAATGTTATATCCACGGGGAAGTCTTTCAGTGTCATTTGTGGTTGAATTTAGTCAAGTTTTAGTAATTTCCAGAATATCTGGAGGGCAGTCATATATGAAGATCTGTGATTTTGCTACATATACCATGGATGTTTAACAAGACTATGCTTAGTTTTTGCATTTTGGGGTGAGGAAAGGGTGTGTTTCAGCATTTGGATGGGAGGTAATTTGTACTTATGTTATGATGATTGATAGTGCCTGGATTTGGGTGGATGTCTCCACACCAAGATATTTTAGGAGAGTGCTAATAAGACAGGGATATTGTTTTTGAGGTCATTTTTATTTTTGCTTTTAGGTTTCGATGGGTCTGATGGTATTCAGGAATTCTGTATTTGTAGCAGAGATTGGCAGAGGCAGAGTCTTTAAAGAGGTAAGGCTGTTGGTCGGTGTTTTGATTCTAGGTATGACAGTTATACAGTAGTCTGTAAAGTGACATAGGGTGAGAAATATTGTTAAAAGCTACAGAGAGCATCTTTGCAAAAGAGAAGAAAGAACAGGTATATACGAGTGTTAAATACTAAGAAGAGATACACTAGCGGTGAGATGAGTGAAGGTACAGTAGAAGGAGTTGTGTAGGGGTGGTATGGCTGAGCTGTAAGTGGAGGATGTCTAAAAAGAGGATGTGTAAGTGTGTTTGGGTGGGGAAGAGTAGATGACAACCAATTGGTGGGTACAAAAAGCATTTGTTATGAAGAAAAGTGTGGAATATTAGTATAGGTATTAGTGAGGTTATGTGTTTTTGAGGTGGGAGGGTAGAATAGAGTGAGTGTGGAGTTAGAGGTCATTGGTATACTGGCTAAGGGAGGAAGAAGAGCCAACTGGTAGAATATATAGGGGGCACAAGAGATGAATGACTGTGTTTTAAGCATTGGGATAGAGATAATTGGTCAGGTTAGTGGGTATGGAGTGTGTTCAAATATAAGAAGAGAAGGGTTGGGTGGGTATTGGGGGAGGACAGGGAAGCAGAGAGATGCCAAGTAGAGTGAGAGTGAATGGAGCTAGGTTCAAACTCCAATAAATAGAATGCCTGCCAGAAACAATTGTTTAGATGCACCTTCTACAAGCTTCTGATAAGTTTGTGTGATTATTCATGGACTACTGCCTTTCTATGTTGCAATATGAGAATGAGGTGTGATGGTGCATACAGAAAAGCCCCAGAAAAATAAACGTCAGAGTATTGGTGGCATGAACAGGATGCATACAGTAGATACTGTAGTGTTAAAGGTAATACAAAAGGTAGGAGCAATAAGGAGAATGCTGAAGACAATCACAAGTAAAGTGAATAAAGAAAGTGATTTATTGTTTTACACTATCAATGATGAGAACTTACTTCCAGGACACCAGTTACCAGAGTCTGACATGAGTCTGTCACAGACATTTTCCCTGGATATATGAGCTCATCAGATTTGCAGGCTCCAAGATCCAGACATTTCATTTGTTGTGCTGTACAAGTTATGCCTGAAGTGTCACCTATCAGCACAAGCCTTTTAGCTATAAATTCTGAAGTCACAGCTGTTGAAAACAGATTAAACAACATGACGTATGGACTTGAGAAAGCATAAACAGGGATGAAGGTGGTCTAAGTAAGAATAAAGAAAAATACTGTGTTGAAAGGTTTAAAAGATGTTACAGTTTCCATAAAAACTCCTGCCACTATTTTGAAGCCATATCACATTGAAACAATAATTTAATGAAAGAGCCTCCTGAAGAGATTTCAGCAGATAAACTGATCTTATTTCTATTAGATGTATTTAATTCTATAGTAGACCTGGGTCTAATTATAATATTGCCATAGCTCATACATCAATCAAAAACCCTCCTGTGAATGGAAAGCCTCCCAGGCCTGTGTACATATAGCTTCTTACTCAACTTGCGGCTGTGCAATGAAACTGGAAAAGTCTAGGAACCAAAGCAATTTGATTAGTAGGGCTGCCTTACTTTTCAAAACCAGAATAATATGACAGTCAAAAATGCACATAATTAAAAATATACCCAAAGGGAAATTAAATTTCACATGAGTTATCCAAACAATATCCTTCAATTGGAAAGGAAATTTCTATAAAGCAATGGATGCAAAAATTATCTCTGAATTATTTGTAAAACTGTTTAGAGATGGTTGAGGATGGTGGACCATGCTGTATGGTAACATTAATAATAGTGGTTGCAGTTGTTAGTATGACCTAGGGTTCCTATCAGAAGAGCAAACGCTTAAATCAGAGAACGCTCTTATATCGAACTTTAAAACGCAAAACCTGAAAATGTCGAAGGCACGGAACATCGATTTTTTTCCCAGGGGAAAAAAATCTATGGGCCGTTCTCTGGACTTTGCTGCTTTCTCCACTGTGGTGCAATCTCAGAGTTGGTATAGTTAAGTTGGGGGGGTGTGGGTGGTGAAGTGATCTGTTCCTTCAACGTTTTAAGGTTTCGTGTTTTTAAGTTCGCTAAAAGAGAGTTCACTATTTTTAGCATTCGATCTTTGGATATAGACACATGACCTATGCAGCTAATAATCCCACTTATCACCTTCTTTGTTTTTTTATAATTTTACTCAACTTCAGTTTTTGTCAATTAGGAGTTATCTTGAGTGGCAATTGTAAATGTTTTTAACTGCCATTCTCATCTCAGTTATATATACTGTGACATTTCCTACATGTGGCTGAAGGGTAATTCAGTGGGAGGTATACTCTATGCAACTTTTACAAAATTTCTGCTTGTTATTAAGTGAATTGGAGGTATACCCTGTGCAATGTTTACAATGTTTCTGTTTGTTGTTAAGTTAATGTGAGGTATACTCTATGGAATGTTTACAATGTTTCTGCTTGTTATTAAGTCAGTGGGAGGTATATTCTATGCAACATTTACGATGTTTCTGCTTGTTATTAAGTCAGTGGGAGGTATACTCTTTGCAACTTTTACAATGTTTCTGTTTGTTATTAGATGTATTGAATGCGGCTAGGAATAATGGGTAGTTTGGGTATTATTTTTGATAGCTATCTATCGGGAGACAAGTCACAATTTCTGGATGACAAACGTTGGGGTTCATGAATGATATACATCTTGGTCTCTCATAGCATGCTTTTATTTATAATTAATTTACCAGGTTGTACTAAGAAGTTCAGATCTCAGTTTGTCTCATAGGTTCATAGGTTGGTACGAGGCTATTGGCCCTTGGGCCTATACAAGCCTAGCCATAACAATTCCCTGGATATTTCTTTCCACACTATTTACTTCCCTGGACCCCTGTCTAGCAGGGCAACTGACGTGATCCCCGGGGTGAATTTCCTTTCTCCCATCCAATCATCAGGGTTCCTTTTGAAGAGGGCCAAAGAGGTGCTCTGCTTGACATGTATGGGCAGTCTATTCCAGAGTATGGGTAGTCTCTGGGTCAGGAACCTATCTCTCCAGCATGTTTTGTTTATTGTGATGACAATATTTAGATCTCTGGAGCATGTGGTTCTGAGGGATTGGGATTTAAGTGTAGCATGTCCAACAGCTCTGGGTTTGACATGGCCTTGTATGTTAAACGGAGATCGCCTCGGAGTAGATGATATGTGACAGAGTATAGCTGGAGTTTTTTAAGGCGGTCAGCATAGGGCATCTGCTTTAGGCCTGTGATTCTTTTAGTGAGGTATTTCTGCGGCCTTTCCAGTTGTTGCAGATGTTTTGAGAGGTACATACCAAATGGGACGTTGTATTCTATAATGGATCTAATGAGGGATGAGTACAGTGGGACAATGACCTCCTTTTTTTGGATGAAAAGCCCTTAGTGATGAGGTGTGCCACATAGAAGGATTTCCTGATTGTTGTGGCAATGTGGTTATTGAAGGTGAGACCACTGTCCACCTGTGTCCTTAAGTCTCTTATCACACTTTCGGTATTTAGTGTACTGCCACCTATGTGATAATTCACGGGTACATGTTTTTTCCCAAAGGGGATAACTATACATTTCTTGGCATTGAGCTTGAGCCCATGGCTCTGGTACCAAGCATATGTTTCTGTAAGGCCCTTTTGTAGAGTATCCACATTATTTGGGGATTCAGTAATGGCTCCCAGTTTGCAGTCATCTGCGAACTTTGTTAACCAGAGTCCCTTAGTGTTGGCCTGTACTTCAGAGAAGCAGATGCCAAACAAGAGGTCCCAGGACTGAACTCTGTGGTACTCCACTTGTCACTTGTCTGGAGCTGGATTTGTACAACTACTTTGATCACTATCCAGTGAAGAATGATAAATAACAGGAGGAATGGATTTATCTATCATGACAGCTTTGGCTTTGTTGCATGAAGTGTTCCTGTGTTCAGAACATCAATATATTTAATGTTAGCACTTGTTTTTTAGAAACAACAGGTCCCTGCTTTCCTAAAATAAATAGTGCTTGCTAAATGAGTCTGGGACATGTATGTCGGGATGGAATGTCATGTAAATATGGGGGATAAATTACAGTATCTGTATTACATGAATTGGTAGCACTTTGTGTACTTGTCACTGGGCAACATAAAGTGAAATATTTAATATAGTGGCAATTTATAACTTATGAGACAGATTTTTATCAAACTGCATTTGAATGTGGATGTTTTTTTAAATAAGAAGCATCTTTATTGAATTATCTGTTATGACATAGGCAATCATACATTTATATAAATGAAAACAAACCATATTGACATGTTTTCAGCTGCAAACATCATACATCACATATCCTTGGGGATTCAATAAACTCCATGTAGGCTTACTGTGAAGCTTACATGGAGTTTACATGTTTGTGTGGTGAGCAGCAGAACTAATTACACATGCATGCCATGTACCACATTTAAACGTAAGCAATAATGGGTTCATGGCTGGCCAGATTGCATGGAAAACCACAATGACTAGAAGGGTTATTAATTAAGCAATGTATACAGTTCCAACATCTTTCATAAGGTGTATACAGGCAGAGTAGTGTGGAAACCTGTTTCAGGCATACTGAATGAAGCCTTGTAAATGATCAGCAAGGGTTAATACATAGACTGCATTATAAATAAATAGTCAGGGAAGGAGTGTGTATTGAAAAGGAACGGACAGATGAATTGTAGGAATTAACAAAGGGAAGAGGACAGGTGAAACATGATAATTTACAGAAGATGAGGGCATGTCAATGAAGACAGTTGTAGCATGAAAACTAATCACATCACACTGCACAGTTATTGTATATTATGTGACTGCCACACAAGGTGACATATCAATGGAGAGAATACATTCTGATATAAGCATCCTAACATGAGCAATGGAGAGGACATATATCAGGGACAGTTTATAATAGGGTTTAGATGCATATTGTGAAGCTGTGCAAAATGGATTGCCTGAATGTGAAAGTAATGTCAGCAAAGGTCTCAACCAAGAGGGACACATAGCAACATGCTCATGGACAATGGTAGACAGAAGCATGCACAATCATGGACAATATCAGAATAATACCACCATTAATCCCATGTCATTGACATAACATATGCGATTGTGAGTGACCATAGATGGTTCTGCAAGAACACACTTGTACAACTATTATGATATGTCAGCAATCTATGAGGGGAATCAAGCACACATTTCTCAATATTTTACATCTGCCCGAGGTGTTAGGATGGGCACTGTTATACCTGCATTTGAAATTAGCAGCAGTCCTGGCTAGTTGACAGGTATGCATGGCATGTGTATGGCACAATCCACAGTGTCACAAATGTAACCCATGTCATTAATGTTGTCAATCAGCTATGCATTTACTGTGTGCATCACAGGAACACGTATCACACATGCGTCTGTATAACACCCTGATGGGTGTTCCACACTATAAAACAGTAATGTTTATGCAACAAAAAGAATATGGTTGATAAGTTGTGTGGGATTTCACTGTGGCAAATGTGGTGCACTTGGGTAACACATCCCTGGAAGATGTGTTGTGAGGTACATGAAAAAGGGTGCATTGTACTCAGTTATTGGTGTCATGATGGCTGAGAACTATAGAACTATAATGCCGTTTGATGTGAATGTCTCAAACATGCTTAGTCACCACTGTGGGCACATGCTGATGGATGTTTTGCATACCATCTACCCAAGTACACAGGTAACATACCACTTAACTTGCTCATATGGATGTCTATATTATAATTAGCTTGTGTATTTGCTTTTATAATGGAACTAATCCTCCCATAATTTTTGTTCATATACTCTGTCTTCATGGCCATGGCAGCAATCGTTTGTGTGTGTTGATTCTGTCTGTATTATACCAATACCACACTTGGATTGAATGATTGTCCACAATAAGCAGTCCTACACAAAGCTGGTTGGACAAAGGATGTGAAAGCCATTCTGACATCTGAGACTTAAATTATGAACAGGAAAGGTTCTAACCCAGAGCCCTGAGGTATGGACCTGATTACTGGACTATAGATAAAGGTCACTTCACACACTTCAACATATTTATCTATGTATATGATCCAGTGGTCTACCCACTTGGTGATACAGGTGTTTATGGCCACTTCTGGCACTTTCTCAGTAATACCTCAATATGGATTTGTGTCAAATGCCTTGGCCAGGACAAGTAATGTAGGATGATAGTGATGTCTTCATGCATGCCCTTGTTGACCTTGTTAAGGACATTGAACAGATGACAAAGACATTATGTAGCCTGAACAAATCACATGTGTTTGGCACACAGTCAGGATATTACCTGTGTCCTTTTTAGAGAAGCTCCATAATGATTTGTTGGTCTAACTCACAGATGAGGAGAGTAAGGATGGGTCTATACATGCATGCATCAGGTGATGTTCCCTCCCAGTCAAAAGGATGCATGTTGATGTACACCCTTCTATGGGAACATAAGCCATCTGTAGGCTATGTTGAAGCTTGGATCCAACTGTATCTGGTAGGTCCACGTCTTGAGTCATGCTATAGGCAAACTGTGATGTTGTCAGGGCCCATTGATTCTGTGTTATTACCCATAGAGAGTGCATAGATGAGCTGCCTTCCTTAAAACAAAAACTGATTAATGTTTGCATGTACACCTTGGGTGATGGCTAGTGGTGACAGGAGTGTGATATGTGAGACAAACTGTCAGGTAGTGGATTGTCTATTTCCTCCAGTTGGATATGGCTGGTGGCATCCATGTACAGATCTGTGCTTATCTGTGTATTCCCCTTAACATTTAACATTTATTGGAATAAATGATTTGTGAAAAGACCTCCAAATACAACCCTGGTCACTCATCACATTTCACACACTTGTACTATGCACACAGTCATTCAACTGGACAAGTGTCACGTACTTACATCAACTGCACAAAATATGTCTATATGTGTTTCATGGGCAAGCTGTGTTTGAACGTCATGATGCCATATCAGGGCACATTAGACAACAATTGTTTGTGGCTCATGCAGAGCATTTCCTGGCATAAAAACTAATAGTCACACAATGGTGCTGCTGACCACCTCAATAATCCTTGGGTATAGCAACACAACTGCCCATAGAATGAATTCCACAAGGTTGCAGTTGAATCAAAACTTAAATACACTGGTTGCATATATCATAGCATAACAACACATGTATGAGACAAGAAGTATTTGACCATGTAATCCTATTGTGCATATGTGTATATTTGTTGGATTGCATTACATCTGGCCGCTGTCTACATGGAGCATGTGCTCCACATCATGGCAGAATTATCAATCACACATGCAGTGGTCTTGAGATGGCTTGCAGAGGCTCATGGAAGGACTCTGTTTCAGGATGTGTGTATGCATCTTTGACATGCAGACATTATCCACTCCTCTGCAGGAAGGATGTCTTGTGGCCAAAGGAAAAAGGAAGATGGTGGATGCATGGGGGTACGTAAAAGGTTCCTCAAGTGGAAGTGAAATGAAGAGTGAT
>NC_056744.1:603458515-603511015 GCF_019279795.1 Protopterus annectens
ACACAGGAAAAATATGACTTTTAAAATGCTGCTAGACAATTTTACTGGATGACATCATTATTGGATGTTTAGAGATAAGATGTTGAGATTATTGGATTGGAATGATGACCGCAGGATACATCATTATGCTCTTCTGACTAGACACACATACAGGTTGACCACAGTGAGATTAGAACCCCCTACCTAACTAGGTATACCAGCTAAAGAACTCAGTACTTAGTGTAAGAAGCACTGCGCGAATTTGACTTTTATGATGCTGTAAGACAATTTATAATGGATGACATCATCGTTGGATGTTTGAGAGAATATGTTGGGAGAACTTTATGAAATGGATGGGTAGCCATGTATGACTGTCAATATATTAAAGTTCTGCATGTTACCAGATTTATGACTGTGCAAAGTGTAGCATTTGCTATATTGTTTTCAATGTGCAGGGATACTTTAAAATACAGCTTTACAAACTATATGCAAGCAGCTGTCTACATTACTACAAGTATTAGACAAACTGAATGTGTTTTGCCACTATAAAGATGTACATGATAGGTAAAGCATGTTTCATTTATTTCTGTAGTGTAGTCAATATATTTGAAAATAAGTACTTAGAGACCATGTTTCAAGTGCATGGGTGCAGGTAACACATGACTACAGCGTAAATATGTGCTCTGTCCTTAAAAAGTGCCTTCCATTTGGTTGTGTTTTTACATGTACTTTAATGGGATGAAGACTATGTGGGCAGTAAACATAGGTTATACATGCTAATGTGCATTTTCCAAAGTGCACCTTCGATTAGTGGGTTTGCACGATTGATAGCAAATTCTTTGCACCTGTGAGATATACGTTTAAGGGCTTCAACTTGAATTTGAGAAGTACTTATCCATGCTGGCTATGGTCGACAAGCTAACAGAACTATGATGTTCATAAATAGTTCATATTAGAAAAGTTGTGTCATAAATTGCCTAACTTTAAAAAAAGTATTTATGCTGCTTTCCCCATTTGCATGTAGTTAAGAGATGAGCAAACATGGGCCTCTGCTTCACTGACAAAATTCTGACAGTTTTACTGGTTTGCTTACCTCCATGCAAACATGCTAAATAGAAAGGCATGGCAGTCAGCACTTTGGATAGTACTGAGTGTAAGAAATACATCTGCTGCATAGCTGACTCTCTGGCAGCAGGTTTAAGTGCATTGAGATAGTTATCTTAAGCCCAGATGATACAGGGTTTGAATCAAGCTGTATATAACAATTTTAAATATATATTCATAATGTAATTAAATAATTCTTTATTCTGCTTTAACTGTGTGTTTCCTTAGTGGCCTGGGTTTAAGTAGCATTGAGCACAGATAACTGCAACATGCCATAGGACACGAAGAGCCATTCACTGTCACGTGGCATTGGTGCATGATGCGAAACTCCATGCAAATACAGAGGACAAAAAGTGAAGGGCTTCACTGGGGATTTTTTACTTATGTGTGTGTGGTGTGTGATTCTATTTTTGACCTGATTAAAGGTGTTAAAATGGAGTAGATAGGAAGGTGGTAAATGGGGGGCAAGCGAGGGAAGGGAAAGAACAAAGGGAAAGCAATATAGGAATGAGCAGGTGGGAGGTAGGAAATAACCTTAGCTATTCACTTCTGCAACAGTGTAAAATGAAAATATGTGTAGAATATTGGCTGAATTTGGGCTGTCATCTCAACAAAGATAGGTGACAATAACGCAATTGTGTTGTATAGCCAATTGGACCGAATCAGGTGTGTTGAGAAGACACATGTACAAAGTGGAGAGCTATGTATGGGATGATATTTTTTTGGGGAGGACAGGTGCTCAGTTATGATTTTTTATTTGAATAAGAGAGAAATGTTGGGTAAGGGATGTAGGTACTTTTGGGTCAGGTCAGTAGGGTAGGTGAGGAAATAGATGCAGACAAACTGGACAGACAAGACAAGACACAGGGATGGTGAGGGATAAAACAGTTTATGATACACTATGATTAAGGATAGGGAGGAGACATCAGATGACCATGCCCATCAAACATGAGCATGGTGAGAATCTAGTCCTGAACTGCAGAATTACCATCACTGTCCATTTACTGCACTGGCTGTTGGAGTTCTTGATGTCTTATTTTCACACCATCACAGAGTGCATCCTCTCCATCTGGCAGAGGTGTGCACCGGTAGTGCTCTTTACAACCTTATGCAACATGCCTGGCATCTCCTGGTGGGTGATAAAATCCCCACCTTGGCTAATACTCCTGGAAGGTACTGCTGCACCAGCTTCCAGGGCAATGCTACCTGATGTGGAGGGCCCAGGTAGCACAGGGACAGCAGAGGCAGTACTGTCAGGTTGGGTCCCAGATGTGCTGGGTGTTGGTGCAGGAGCCAGTGGTGTGGGGGCAGGCTGAGCCACAGTGGTTGTCCTACCATCTTGTGCTGCAAAGCATTTTGTGAGTTTTCAGAAACTGATGACATCAAATGCTGTGACCACACATACAAAAATAATAAAAGAGAGATAAGGGCTGGGCTAAAAGAAAAGAAAGCGATAATTATTAACATCATATCTGACATCCAATAAATTAGTGCAATATACAGAATTTATTTCTACTTTTACATTTAAGTATACTTTTAATAACTGCAAACTATAACTGATGATAGCTTTAAGTAATCCTTGCAATATGCATATATTGCACATACACTTGATTAAATAATACAGATTAACTTAGCATGGCATGTATGTCACTTTTGATGAAATTATTATGTAATATTTTTAAATGATTTTATTGTATATTTGTTACTTGTGGGATTTGAACCCACAACGTTTGAATAAAGTATTACAATTGCTACAGTTGGCTTTTGATACAGTCTGAAACATGCATGCTTGATTTTACAGTTAAGATATGCATAATTAATTTGCTACTACTGTATAGAACAACAATACTTTAGGTAAAATAATAATGTTGTGCCACATACATACCCCTTGCTTCCCTCAGTCTTTGTAAATGCTTAGCATGGGCTTCCCAGTTCACTGTTATCTCCTGGTTAGCTGTAGAATAAAATGGAGAGAAAAAAGAAGAGTATTATGTTTACTAGTCTTGCCTATATGCAGTTTTCTATCTAATTTAATTATCTTTATCTGTATACTTACACAACTGTGAGTTGTCAGCAGTCTTAAACTCATCCATCCACTTGTTATGAGTATCCTGCTTGTGCCATTTGAGGTCATTAAAGTGGTGCCTGCACCGCTCTCCAGTGTGTGGAATGCCAGTCACACTGGAAAAAGCCTTGGCCAGACTATTTCAAGCCTCAAGTTTGTACTGAGACCTGGTATAATCCCTTGCAGCAGCCTTTGACTGTGGCGCCTTACAAGGAGTCCATTTTACAAGGAGTCCAATAAAAACTCTGGACTCCTCCACACCCCACCTTTGAGCCCTAAATTGATCACCTTCCCTTCTACCTCCAGACATGTCTGCTCAGTGCAAACAGCAACAGTTAAGAGTGTTTTACCATCAATTCATGTTATCGCATTTAATACTAGTGCGCAAACCTAAACAACCATGCCAACCGAATTTGAATGATGTTAAGCAGAGAGCAGCAGTGCCAAACAGAGATGAAAGCAGTTTATGAACTACGAAGGGTAATGTGACAATTCACATTATTTTTTTGGTTTGGATACTACTGTACCTGTTAATTGATTTAACTTTACAGAAATGTATTGGGGGCATAAATTATATGACCTGACATATTTTTTTTGTGTGTGGCTTTACACACTGATAAATTAATTTGTATAATGTAGGATTCAGACCTATACAACATAGACAAAACATATTCTTCTGAATAAGTACTTTTTTTTATCCTTGCCACAGAAGAAGTGCTTGTCAGATGTGCTCATTAATAATATATAAATACCCATTACAGACTGAGGGGTTAACCATATATGTGTGTGACTTGACAAGGGCTAGTTTATACATTCAGTGTATATTAGTATCACTGAAGTTTGAAGTCCATTCAAGGTCAGAAAAGGCAATCATAATTACAGAAACATAATTGTCCGTCTACCCTCAGTCACACGTTAATTCATATGAGCTCCAGTGCTACCCATAATTATTGTTATTTATAATTGTTTACATTGTTTTATATTTTATAGAATTGAGTGGGCAAGCATTACTCTGGGTCTGTAATTGTGTAATTGTACAACCATAATTGTACTGATACTCACAGTTATACATGCAACATATCTCTGATATTTTGTGTATACTTCTTGCATGCTATAATTAGTTATTCCTATGTGTAAGTATTTTTTACTGTTGATTATAAACTGGAACATCGGTAAGAAAAGTTTGAGCTTAGCTGATTTACAACACAAGCTTACCTATATTATAGCCCTTAACATAAAACAGCTGCCGCAGGAACAACTAGGTAGCAGCTGTATATTTTCACATTCATTAGTCTGTACGTGTGCTGACTTCTGTACAACATCTCTTACCATGTATGCGTGGTGGCAAACTATACAGGACAATGTATCCGTTTTGAAATTGGCAGCTGTCTGCTTGTTGCCTGCAGGTGTTCAGGTGTTCTGGACCTGCAGGTGTTGTGGAAGATTGCTGACTGTTGCACAATGAATATATATATATATATATGGATCACCATATATATATATATATATATATATATATATATATATATATATATATATATATATTATATGGATTTAATTTATATCCTTGAAATACTGAAATATCAAAATTCAGTATTTTGAAGCTATAACGTTGAACTTTTGAAACCACGAAAACTGAGAACTGCGAAATTCAAAATCTCGCACACCAGAGATTTTGAATTTCGCGCTTCTACTGGACACATGCACACACACCATACTCCCCACACACATGTGCAAGCTCTCTACTACATAAAAGCAGGGGGGCAAGCCCCTTGCACCCACCATGTGAGGGACTGCAACCCCCACACCCCCTCTACTTATATATTCTCACTCCAAGGTTGCACTACGCACAAACCCACACAATACACCACCACACAAGCTACATTCTCCTCACATGCACACATCACAGCAACAAAATACACTGATACACACCACAGCCCCTACCCAAAACCCTTAACACGCACACACACATACACACACACACACACACACACACAGACACACACACACACACACACACACACACACACACACACACACACACACACACACACACACACACACACACACACACACAAATACACACATGTACCTGAATCCATAACCACAGTGAAACCTCAGAAGTGCAAAATTCAAAACCACTGGTATTCGAGGTTTTAAATTTTGCACTTTTGAGCTTTCACTGTTCTCAGTATTCCACTTGATGGGCTCAAAATGCTTCTTCTTCTGGCTTTTCCCTGTTAGGGCTCTTCACAGTGGGTCATCTGTCTGCTCATGATTGGCAATGAAGTTTTACGGTGTCAAGTTGCCAGCCCAGTGCCCAATCTTCCACAGAAAGCACACACATGCACGCAGGCACACCTAGGGCCAATTTAGAGTGCCCAATCCAAGTACAGCATGTCTTTGGGATGTGGGAGGAAACTGGAGCACCCGGAGGAAACCCACGCGTCCACAGGGAGGACATGCAGACTCTGCACAGAAGGCACCCCAGCCGAGGATCGAACCGGATAACCTCTTGCTGTGAGGTGGCAATGCTGACTGCTGCACCACTGTGGCCTCCCTTTAGGCTTGAAATACTGAATTTCGATATTTCAGTATTTTGAGCTTCTAAAGTGAATCTATATTATATATATATATATATATATATATATATATATATATATATATATTAGCAAATGCAACTTTTATTTGTACGCACTTCTTAGAAGTTTACTGATGGCATAGGCATTTTTGTCAGGGCATTTTACTTTATCAGATTTTATTTATTTATTTATTTATTTATTTATTTTATTTTATTTATTTATTTTATTTTACATTTGGTTACCTTTTTCAGAAGAGGCCCGGGGAGAAATGCTCCGCATATTACAAAGACAAGATTTAACATAGTACAATGCTGTAGTTTCAGAAAAGTGGCATTTACATTTTCATATACAAGAAGCCATCTCTGATACAAAATTTAAGTGATAACACAAGATACAGAAAAATAGATACATTTACACTGATTATAGGAAAACAATTTTAAGCAGTCCATAGAGAGAACAGGATTAAGTATAGAAGGAAGATTAGGATATGAAGTATGAAAAATAGACTATTAAGCTGAGAAACAAAATCAGCTTACCTGCCTGACAATATTGGAGGGAAGGTTATTATGAGTGCGCAGCTGTATGATGAAGATAATCTAGCCTGGCAAGGTACACAAGTGCTATTGTTACAACTGTTTATCTTACACTCTTCTGTGTTATTTCAGTGAAATGTAAATATCCTATACTATCAATGGCACAAGGCAGTTAGTCTTCTAAGATGGCCCATGGACACCTCTAGGGGAATGCGGGGCACAGGTAGAGGTGACTGGCAATTGTATAAAAATGACTTTTCAATAGTAAATGTGTACATGTTTTGTGAGAATTTGTTGGTAAGCACTTATAATAATTGACTGATGTGTTATTCCTTGCTTGGTGCAAACTCTCATGTGCCTGTTGTTTTCAGGGTGGGATATTCAAGTTACATTTATATGTTGCCACAACCAAAAATCAGGGGGATATAATAATAGGTGTGTATATAAGCAGGACTTTTACTTATGTGAAATTCATGTGTAGTATCCTTCTTTTTTGTTTTGTGTCACCTAGGATTATGGCACCCAAGTGTCCCAATCCCCACAAACCCCCCTTCAGTGACTCGGAGAATGATGTAATTGTCCAAGCATTTAGGTGACATGATGCTTTTCTGCTTGAGAAAGTACTTAGGGATATGTCTGGCAGAATGCAGATTTGGAACCAGATAATGCCATGGGGGGGGGGGGGCACAGCAGGACTTATGATCAGGTGCAAGAAATTAAGCTATAATGTTTCTATAACTACTTCTTCATATGTGACCTTCTGTATTTAATTTATGTGAACTGTTACATCTTTTCCTGTTCCCACCAGAATAAGTTTATCCAGGGGAGTCAATACACCCCATGCGGGCTTCGCGCAAAGTCTGCGCAGAGTTGAATTGTTAGTGCGCTGGGCAGCAACGCTAACCACATATTCATGCTGCTCATCATGCTTACATGATTAAAAGCACAGTTATGTAGCCAGTGACAGGAAAACATGCAAAGCAGCGTGAGCACAGAAAGAAGCTGCACTGAAGTTTTCTTACAAGCAAACGTGCTCATTGAGATCACACAGACAGCCACAATGATAACCAGGGGTAAAAATACAAAATACCAGCAGTAATAACACAATAAAGAAAAGGGTACTCAGTACAATGTACACTAAAAAATAAATTATTTGGAGAATGAAATAATGGAGAGGGGGTATGTTCAACAGGAAGGGCAAATACAAGGAAGCTTACACTGGGTGGGGAAAGTGTGTTGATGAAATGGGCCCAGACATGAATGAGAGGAATGAATAAAGAGGAAGAGGGCATGATAAATATGTAAATGTCCCCAATATAGGATGTGTCACTTCCAGCACTAGTCAGTAGCATAGCATTAAGCACATCTGTAGATATCACAGCATGTACTTCTAGATACACCCCTTGAGCAAGTGCATTATGATAGAAACACACGTTATAGTATATATGTGACAGTCACACAAGGTTACATGTCAATGAAGGTAAATGGTTGTGATATAAAGATCGGTGACATGCTCACTGGAGAGAACATTTAGAACATTTAGCAAGGATGGGCATAGTCTGAAGATCTGCAAAATGACATACTTGAATATGACTGACATATCACCTTAATTCTCAGTCAATCAGTGACCCATAGCAACAGATTCTTGGACAAATGTAAACAGAAACAGGGATAATCATAGACAGTATTACAATATTACAACCATTAATATGCTACATTAACATTATATGTGATTATAACTTATTATTCATGCTCTTCAGGAACAAGTGTCTAGAACTGTAATGATTTTAAGTAATCTATAAATGGAATTCACCACTCCTTCCCCAAAAATGACCAATTTTTGGAGTGTTAAAGAGGGACATTGGCCTTGATTTCAACTCTACTTTTAACAATCATGGCCAGTTGAGAGGTTTGCGTGATACGTAAGCTGCAATCACCACCTGCAAGAATCAAACCCATGTCATAAATATCATCACTGAGCAGTGTATGTACAAGATGCAACACAGAAACATGTATCACACAAGTAGTAGAACACCTTGAAGAGAAGTCTGCACTGTCAGATCTTAATGTCTATACATCCAAAAGAATAGTTATGTATGGCTTACTTGATTTGTGGGAGCTCACTGTGCCAGATGTGATCCAACTGATTAAAGCATCCCTGGCTGATGTAGGTATTAGCCATATGGATAACAACACATAGAAACATCACACTATTATGAGTGGATTCCCTACACACAGCTGGGTATTGCATGCATTTGACACATAATATTAGCAATGGATATTGTTTGAAGCATCTGTAATTATGTGTGAATTAAGAAGTCATTCATTACAATGAATGATACAGCAGTATATGAGCATGATGGCAATGCATCAGCTATGACTATATGCACAGAAAGTGCAACAATGTAAAGGAAATGAGCAGGGAAGCTGTCACTGTGATATTGTATACATACAAAACAATACATGGAGCACCTTCTATAAGTACATATCAAACCTCAAGACATGCCACATGATCACTGTCTCCTTGATACTGCTAGTGTAAATGTTATGCTACAATAAAATCCTGACATACATATGCATTCATGCAAACTATCAAGTGGTAATACTGATGACATGTACTGGTACATCCATGATGCAGTACAGTCATACTATAGCTGCACCTAGGCTACAATTGCACTTCATAGTTTCATAGGAGAGTACTAGGCTAACAGGCAGGAGACCACATAAGCCTAGCCAGATTTAACCCAAATTTAACAATTTTTAATAGCTAGGTGAATTACATTCACATAGGTATGACTCTATGTTATGGTATGTCATACCGACGGCCTCTCTCCATGAGAGACATGGGTGCTACCACAGGAGTAAATTTAGTATTACACATCAATTGATCTAGGTTGTGCTTGAAGAGAGTCATGGGAGATCTTTGCTTTAAGTGACTGGGAATCTTGTTCTAAAGAAGGTGTAGTCTCTGAGAGACAAATCTATCTTTTTAATATAATTTATTTATGACAGAGGCTAAGTTAAGATCCTTGGAATGAGTGACTCTTGTGCAGTTTGATTTATGAATGTGTAACATTTCCATCAGATCCTGATTGAACATGACCCTGTAGGCCAACAGAGATCACCCCTTAGTAGTCCGTAGGAGATAGAACACAGTGATAGGTCTTTCAATCTTTCCGTGTAGGACTTGTTTTTTCTAAAATGCATCTTCCTGGTGAAAAAACTCTGGGTTCGCTCCAGCTGTTGCAGATGTCTGCGGTACATAGAAAAGGGTGCATTGTACTCAATTACTGGTGTGATGAGGGCCAAGTACAATGGAATTATAATGTCCTTTGATCTGGATCCCATGCCTGTACTTATGAGTTGTGCTACATAGAAGGTCTTTCTCAACACTGTGAGCACAGGGTGGTCAAAGTTCAGATTAGTATCAACATGAGTACCAGATCACATACCACGGAGTCTAGTGTTAGGGGAGTGCTATCTATATTGTAATTAAGTAGTGTTTTACCTCCCAGAAGGAAATAATTATGATTTTGTTTGTGTATAGTTTCTCTCCATGGTTCTGGCAACAATCATTTATGTGTGTCAATCCTTTCTGAAGTATATCAGTATCCTTCATGGATTACATGGTAGCCACTAGTTTGCAGTCAGCCACAGACTTGGTCAGACAAAGACTGTCTACATTAGCATTCACTTCTGAGAAATACTGAACAGAAAACAGTCTATTACAGATACCTGTGGTACACCCCGGTGACTGGCCTCTTGCTAGAGGTGAATTCACCCACTTTGCCAGTGTGTCCTGTAGGTGAGCCATTTGGCCACCCACTTGGTGACACAGGGGTTTAGCCCAGTTGAGAGAGTTTATCTATAATACCTAAGTGGGATATTCTGTCAAATGCCTTGGCCAGGTCAAGTTAGATGGGATGCTCAGTCTTTCCCTTATCCATGGCCTTGTTAATGTTGTCAAAAAAGTTAACCAGATTTAACAGACATAACCTACCCTTAACAAATCTGAAATGGGTAGGTTCCACAGTCAGAAAATTACCTACTGATGTCCTTGTTGTTAAGGTCCATGATGATTATTTCCATGGTCTTGCTGATGAGACTGTTCAGGCTTATGTGTCTATAAATCCCTGGTTATTTTGATGGCCCCCCCTTATGCAGAGGGATGACTGTTGCTGTTCACCATTCTTCCAGAACATAGACTGTCTGGAGGCTGTGATTAAATAGGGTTACAAGTTGGTCTGCTATATCAGGCTTGAAGTTATTTTAAAGGCAACCCAGGATGTTGTCAGGGCCTACTGATGCCATGTATTTAGCCCTAGATAGGGCAGAGATAACCTCCTCTCTTGAGATAATAGGCTGAGGAATTATGACAGGTATACTTTGGGTGAAGACCACTTGGAGAAAGCATATGACAGGGTGCCTAGAGAAGAGTTGTGGTATTGTATGAGGAAGTCGTGAGTGGCAGAGAAGTACGTAAGAGTGGTACAGGATATGTACGAGGGTAGTGTGACAGTGGCGAGGACTGCAGTGGGAGTGACAGATCCATTTAAGGTGGAGGTGGGATTACATCAAGGATCAGCTCTGAGTCCTTTCTTATTTGCAGTGGTGATGGACAGGTTGACAGATGAGATCAGACAGGAGGCCCCGTGGACTATGATGTTTGCAGATGACATTGTGATCTCTAGTGAGAGTAGGAATCAGGTTGAGGAGACTCTGGAGAGGTAGAGATATGCTCTAGAGAGCAGAGGAATGAGGGTCAGCAGGGCTAAGACAGAATATATGTGTGTAAATGAGAGGGAGGGTAGAGGAATGGTGAGGATGCAGGGAGTAGAGTTGGTAAAGGTGGACGAGTTTAAGTACTTGGGATCAACAGTTCAGAGTAACGGTGAATGTGGAAGAGAGGTGAAGAAGAGAGTACAGGCAGAGTGGAATGAGTGGAGAAGAGTGTCAGGAGTGATTTGTGACAGACGGGTATCAGTAAGAGTGAAAGGGAAGGTCTACAAGAGTGTAGTGAGACCAGCTATGTTATATGGGTTGGAGACAGTGGCATTGACAAAATGGCAGGAGTCAGAGCTGGATGTGGCAGAGTTAAAGATGTTAAGATTTGCAATCGGTGACTAGGATGGATAGGATTAGGAATCAGTATATTAGAGGGTCAGCTCATGTTGGACAGTTTGGAGACAAAGCAAGAGAGACAAGATTGCGTTGGTTTGGACATGTGCTGAGGAGGGATGATGGGTATATTGGGAAAAAGATGCTAAGGATGGAGCTGCCAGGTAAGAGGAATAGAGGAAGGCCTAAGATAAGGTTTATGGACGTGGTGAGAGAGGACATGCAGGCGGTTGGTGTGACAGAGCAAGATGCAGAGGATAGGAAGAAATGGAAAGAGATGATCCGCTGTGGCGACCCCTAACGGGAAAAGCCGAAAGAGAATGATGAATGATGATACTTTGGGTGAAGACCAGTGGGGACAGAGGATTGAAGTTTGATCCAAATCTGTCAGCTAGAAGGCTGTTTATTTCCTGTGGATGAGTTTGGGTGGTGCCATCCATAACCAACTCTGCGCATAGCTGGGTATTCCTCTTAAGATTTTTTGATGTAGCTACAAAATAGTTTGTGACATCATCTCCAAATGCAATGTTGGTTATGAATCACACATAACACAGTGGAACTGTTAACACAGTTATACAGTTCACCCTATTTAACATGATTACATCAGTTGTACATCATATGCCTATATGTTTATCAGTAGAAATATGTGGGTGAGGGCCCTGACATAATTTATGGACACATTACAACTCAGGTGGATGTGTTTATTGCAAAACAGTCAATGATTCAATGCTTCTGTGGAACACCTGAATAATTCTTGTGGTTAGCAACACAATTGTGCATACAATGAATTCACCAAGGTCACAAGTGAATCTGAACATGTCATATTTTGCGTATATAAAAGCATTACAACATGTGGATGAACCAAGGCATGTGTGCCCATGTAATCAGTATGATGTAATATTGATATATGTCAGATAATATTTCCAGATACTAAATATACACATGCACACCTGTGCCATATTGCATCTGTCACTGTGATTGCTGAATGAGAACTGTGTAGAATGTTGATGTGCACCACTACAAGAACACATGTTAGTAAGGCAACAATATACATAGCATCATCCCATGTCAACAGCCTTCAGGAGGCACATTACTGCAGCTGTTATGGAAGGAACAATGTAACCAAATAGCAGCAGTGGGCATTAATACAGTAGCTCAAATCATACCTCTCAACCTCTTAGAGCAAGAAATCTGCACATATCCATAATTAAAAGTGGGACAAAGGCCCAAAAATAGGGACAATATTTAAATATTGCTCTTACAAACTTAGAAAGTTGATAGAATAGCAGGATTTGCATTAGCATGACTCTTCTGAAGGATACGAAGTCTGAAATTCACATGTCTGCCATTATTTTCTAACTTCAGTCTTTTTGATTTGCCACTAATTTGCCAGAAAACCACAATTTTTTGAAGAATGGACTAAAATATGAGACATAAATCTGGACATTCTGCAAAATCTGTACATTTGAGAGGTATGGCACAAATCACAGATTGGAATACACTGTTGCAGGGCTATAATACAGCCACAACTCAACATAGCACATATGGATGACATCAACAGTGATATGTGCAATCTTCCAAGGGTCATAAGGCATTACCAGTATAACAGTCAAGAGGACATAAAATCCTAGCCACTGTTATACCATTTAAATCAAAATTGCTATATCTATGTGATGAAAGATAGTAAGTGTGCATGCGTATTTTTTAGATTTTATTACAGACTACCTCTGTCCATGTGTGACATGCAACACCCCACAACAGAGTTTGCAATCACACATTCAGTGGTCTGTAGATGGCTTGCACAGGATAATGTAGAGGCTCTGCTTCACGACATGTGTGTGCATCTTGGAGAGGATGACATCCTCCATGTTCTACAGAAAGGATGTTATGTGTACAGAGGGAGCAGGAGAAATTGGATTCAAGGGGCTATCTTAAAATGTCCCCGACTGGGAGTTAAATGCAGATTCAAAACATCATATAATGACTGTAATTTACCAGCAACCACACACACACACACACACACACATCAGTTGACTGAGGTCAAATTTGAACACAGCACCTGTGTAGATATAGAAACTGGATTCCATATAACATAAGACTAGCCGCATCACCAATGTCTTACATTAGCTGTGTCAGAGTGCACTTTATAGCGGATGATATATGCTGAGAAGAAGATGTTTGGAGGATTGTATGACACAGATGTGGACCTGCATCCTGTTGTAAAATTGAATAAACACACCCTCAAGTTGATTGCTGTGAGATTAGAACTCCTACTGATCTAGTTACATATGCTAGAGAATGCAGTACTAAACACTAGCACCAACACATACATCTGAGTTTAATATTTTCATAGTGCACTTTTTAGACAATGGCATCATCAGTGTATGCTGAGAAGAAGATGTTGGGAGGATTGTGTGAAATAGATATGGATTCACTGTGTCATATTGTTGCCAGACTGATAGTTGAATGAACACACCTGCACTCAAGTTGACTGGTGTGTCATTAGAACCCTACATGTCTAGTTATACAATCAAAAGAGCTCAGGGCTTCATGTTAATGCCACAGCACAAGTTAAAATGTAATTCTGTTAGACTGCACTTTATAGAAGATGACATCATCAGTGTATGCTGAGAAGAAGATGTTGGGAGGACTGTCTGATATAGATGTGGACTCACTGTCTAAAATTGTCTCCGGACTGACAGTTGAATAAACACACACTCACATTGACTGTTGTGAGATTCAGTCCTCTACCTAACTAGCTATATAAGCTAGAAAGCAAAGGACTTAATGCTAGTGCCACAGCACAAATCTGACTTTAACACTGTCAGAGTGCACTTTATATAGGATGACATCATCAGTTTATGTTGAGAAGATGATGTTGGGAGGGCTGTATGAAACTGCTGTGGAGTTATGTAACAGTCAAAGAATTTGAGTGATAACTTGAGTGAGGATGGCAAGACCTGAAGTCAAGCTCTTCTGACTATGCACACACACCCTCAGGCATACAGACTCACACACATGCATGCACAAGTTGACTATTATACAACTTGATCCCATACCTAACTAGTTACACAAGCTGGAGAGCACAGTACTTAACACTCGTGCCATCATAGATGTCTTATTTTATCATTGCCATAATGCTCTTTATAGAGGTTGACATCATCATAGTGTCACAGGTATGAAACTTGTGTGCAAAGGCAGGACTTGGAATATGATTGTGTGATTGCAATTTTCAAAAATACATTTAAATACATAATGGTAACCTAGGTGAAAGAAGTTGTCATGAATGTATACTGCAGAAGTAAGCCATACATTTACCTGTTTCTCAGGATGTTTAGATAACACAATCTCTCACACACACACACACACACACACACACACACACACACACACACACACACACACACACACACACACACAGACTTTGGAAACACCAGTACTGTAAGGGGGAAGTATGTGTCTTCATATTCAGATGAAGCAATGTCCATGTTATTAGAATTTACTGAAAATATCAATGTGATATGATTATGGATGACCAATGTTCAGTGTCAGTATAAACCCATACCAAAAATAACAATTCAGTTATGCTCTGTATATCTGTAGTCTGCTTGACTATGCCCCAGTTACTGATATATCATTTGCAAGGACATTGCTGCAAGGTACACATGAATATCTGAAAGCATGGGTTCTGTCAAACACATGTCACTGCCCTTCTCTTGTGTTTATCAATACCTTTCCATGTATTGGAAAATAAGAGGCCAGTAACCAGAGTAAAGCATGTTAAACACATCTTCACATAGTGCATAGCAAAGAAACTGATTTGCATGGATGATGGCAAAGTGTTAGCGCATGCGTGATTTGCATTTCATGAATTCAGCTTGGACTTGTGAAGTAGCTTGCAAGATATGTTATGGGAGAAATTGCTGGCATCTGCTATGATGGTCATGCTGTAATCTATCTTTGTAATGTTGGGGCCAAAGTTTTATTACAGAAATAACTGTCATCATTGTCTTCCCCATTTGCATGATGTTAAGTGGTGAGCAATTGTGGTTCTCTGCTTCTGGAAAATATTGAAAAATGTAATGCCATATGTCTTCCTTCTCACAAACAGGCTAAGTGGCAGTGCGTGGCTGTCAGCACTCTGGACAGTGCTGCTTAGCTTTCTCTGTGACACAGTGTATAAGAGTAGTGAGCTCCTGGACAGAGAACAGGTGAGGCAGGGTCCAAATCCAGATTATTCTCTTTTTTTAAATGGTGTCTGGATGGCATTAGCTAAGTAAATGTGAACAGAACTGCAAATGTGATTACCAATGACTACACTAAAGAATGTTTCTTCCCCAAATTTTACAAGTAATGCCTACCTCGATACAGTTGTACAGCTAGTAGTTGTTTCGCTGGCCTCACTGCAAATCACAAGTTAATTATATGTACAGCTTTCTAGAAATGACAAGGGATAGTGCATCTTTTGAAGTGATTATTATGACTCAGCAGATATGCTAACTATTTGTGTAGGGCTAGATATCCTGAAAGTGTGTGCAGTATGATTTTTCACAATAAAGACAGTTTCCACATGACATTATATGAACATTTCATCCATCATCACCTAAACATGACAGAAAGGGAATCCTACAGCAGAGTTTGAAACATTGCACACTAAATGAGAACTGATAACCTCTTGAATTAAGGTAACCTGGTTGTGTTATCCATCAGCAGAGTTATGCCGGTATGCAGAAGTCTTGAGATGATCTGCACATCCATCAGTCTAATAGATACACAAATGTAAAGAGGGGCTGTGAGTGAAGAGGTGAATACAAGGAGAGATGGACATAAACATAGCAATGTTTACTATAATGGAACATTCATGCACATGTTTTTGGTCTGTTCTAATTATTGAGTTTCCATGCTGTGTAGCATGAAGTGACTGACGCAGGGGTAGAAAAGGGTTAGGAAAGGGACAACAGCCTTATGACAAGCAGAACATGGTAGGATAAATTTGTGATGGCTGTGGGGCTGGATTTCACTTCAAATACCCTATTTTGGCCATTATTCCATACACGTCCATGATAACTCATAACTGGCAAATGTTAAGATGTGGGTGATTAAACATATCACATACATAAAACATCACACTAAGAAATGATATTGGATGCATCTAAGATCGAACTCTTAATGCTGTGGTCAAAAAAATTCTTCATTCAAATGATTTATGTCAGCAGTCCACATAGGAAGTTTGCATTTTTTTAGATTTAGCAGTCTAAATAACTGTCAGAGTAACTGTTTCAAAGTATTTCCTTTACTCTGCTTTTACTCTGTGTTTCTCTAGTACAGCTTCTTTAAACAGCATTGCACAGAGATAACTGGACTAGCGTGGCAAATGGCAAAAACTCACCAGGTTTTGGCATAGGACATATATAGCCATTCACTTGTCACTAGGCATTGGTGCAGAATACAAACATTGAAGGATTTTTTTGACCATATTAACTGTGTGAAAATGTGGTTGATAGAAAAGAGGTGAAATGGGGGGGAGTAGAGGGGAACAACAAAGAGGAAGCAATAAAGGAATTTGCAAGAGGGAATTAGGAAAGAACCATAGATATCCACTTCTTCAACACCATAATGTGAACATGTAGATAAAATTTGATGAATTTAGAATGTCACCACAATGCAGATGGGTGACAAAAATGCAATAATGTTGCACAACCAAGTGTATCAAATCAAGTTTGATAAGAAGACACAAATACAAAGTGGAGAGCTATGTATGGGACATTTTTTTTTCTTTTTTGTGGGACAAGTGCCCATTTTTTATTTCAAAAAGAGAGGAAAGTTGTGATAGGGGCATAAGAAATGTGAAGATCTGTAGGTAGAGTAGGTAAGGAAGCAGGTGTAGACAAACAGAACAAACAAGACAGACACAGGGATGGTGATGGACACAAAAGTTTGGGGGAAACCATGTTTGGCGGTAGGTAGGGGACATTGGAGACACATACCTGTTAAGCATGGAAACAATGAGAATCTTGCCCTCACCCTCAGAACTGTCATCGCTATCCCCTTCCTCAGTTCCCTGAGGCTGCTTGATGTGGAAGTCTCTTTTCTGTTTTAATGAGCGACCTCATCAGATGACAGATGTGGGCACTATGGCCAATTTCTATGACATCACACACCATCCCTGGAAGATCCAGACAGAAGACATAATCACCAGGTCTACTAATACTCCTGGAGGGTACCAATACACCAGCAGGCAGGGCAATGCTACTTGATGTGGTTAGGCCAGGTATTGCAGGGACTGTGGAGACAGTACTGCCAGATGGTGTCCCAGAGGTGATGGGTGTTGGTGCAGCAGTCAGTGGACAATTGGCAGGCTGAGCCACAGCATTTGGCTGACCTTCCTCTGCTGAAAAGCATTTGGTTTGCTGGCAGAAAAGTATGACATCAGAATGGCATGTTTTCAGTTAACACATTAAAAAAAAAGAAATAAGTGGTGGGATGAGACAAAAAAGAAAATTGATGATTCATTCGAACTATTATATGTCACATTCTTGCTTTATTACAGTAAATATACTTTTATTATTATATTAGCTGTAGAATTTTCCCAGTCCCAAAAATGCGTGTGAATTGTTACAAGTTATTCTTTAAATATGCACATATTCCATATATGCTTTTAAAGATACTACAGATTAATTTGCCAACTTGGTATTAAAGCCAATATTACTGTAATTAAAATTTAAAAATGATACTTGTTGTATGTGAATGTATAGGTTACTTGTGGGAACTGAACCCACCTATTCTCACTATAGTACTATAGTTGCCTATTGCAACTGCCATCAGCTACAGAATTATTGTTTTATTTTATTTTTTTATTGGCATTTTCTTACCTGAAAAGTCCACTGGACCATGAATAGTCCATTTTCAGTGGAGGCATGGGCACGGGGAGAAAAGCTCCACAAAAGCAGTCAGTATAAAATTACATAATATTGGAATAGTTTGCATTAACAAGAAGCATAGTCATAACCAGCAGTATAGTAACAATAAAATACATTATGAAAATGTAGGTGGTACAGAGAAATAATATAAAAACACAAGGCATTGAAGTAAATCCAAGAAACATATTCTAGTACACTCTAATGTGTGTGAGAAGAAAGGCCACATGATGTTACAGTTAACATCTGCATGCCAAAGCTGCTACTTACCTATAGAATACAATATATTTAATACAATCATGTTAATTTGTGCTGCATGCATACCACTTGCCTTTCTGAGTCTCTCCAATCTCTCAGCATGTGCCTCCCTGTTCTCTGAGATTTTCTGTACAGCTGTAAAATAATGAATGAGAGAAAAAGAGACATGAAAGTATTATGCATAGCAGTGTTTGCCTATCTATGCCATTCTATATAAATTTGATTTGCTTTCTCGGTATACTTACACAACTGTGGAATGTCAGCAGTTCTAAACTCATCCAGCCACTGGTTGAGTTGTGCCTGCTTTTGCCATTTCAAGTCATTGTAATGGTGCGTACAGTGCTCCCCAGTGTGCGGTATGCCATTCGCACTAGAGGCAGCCTTGGCTAGGCTGTTTCAAGTCTCTGCATTATACTAGGATGCAGTAAACTCCACCTGCAGCAGACTACAGCTGTAGCACTTCACTTGTAGTGCAACAAATATTTTTGACTCCTCCACACCCCACTTCATTGCCCTGCATTTGGCACCATCCTTCCCATCCTACCATGTCTGCAAAGATCCTGCAAAAGTCCTCTAACAAAAGTACAATTGTTTTCCCACCAATGTTAAGTGAAGAAAACATTTCAAAACCAATATGAAGGGAGTTTATGAAACAGAAATAATGATGTGATATTTGGCATTGATTTACGGTATGTGTGCTGCTATACTGGGTCACACTTTGTCCAATGGTCCACATTGAAATGTTAAATGACTTGGCTTTTAAGCCATGACTTTGCAGTGGATCAATGGTATGACTTGACACATTTTGTGTTGACTTGCATACTGTTAAAAGCAATTTGAACAATGTGGGATTCAAACCTATGTATAAAAGGAATGCAGACATTTCTACACATTGTTATTTCTCATTGCCACAGAAGAAATGCTTGCCAAACATGATCATCACAGATATACTGTTTAAGGGGTGACTGGTGTTATATTTCAATTAAGCATGTATGTGTGTGACATTACAGGGTCCTGGCTTATGCATTCTCAGGTGTGATGCAGGATTAATGTCTGTCAATATACTGGAAATGGATAGATTTGCATTTCTTTAGTAACTGATTTGTGATTTGTGGTACATATCTCACAATGCATACTGTTTTGTAGTTATACTTGGGTTATGGGAGAGGTGTAGATGATTGTCAGTAAATGATCGTGTCCATCAGAGATATGTCACTGCATTTTTTATTACATAATCATTACTGTCATCATTGATAAGTCAGTTATAATACAAATGATGCAATTAAAGTATGTGCATTCTCAATCAACCTCCTATACATAGCTATTGTTATGTAGTATTACCTTTATAATCACAGTTTTGTGAAAAATTACAGTGGGACACCCTTAGTAAAAAGTGGAGTGTGCTGGATTAGTACCCTGACTCAGCTGTGTTTTGACCATGAACTCATTTCACTTACAATAAGCAAACTGAGAAATGCAGCAAAGCAGAGTAAAATCCACATATCCTTATAGATAACAACTATAAAACCATGACTGGGTTAAGGGAAGAAATATGTAAAATAGATGAAATCTTCCTTAAAGACTATCACAGCAAGACTGGTGAATGGATTGAGTACCGTTCACTTTTCTCTGAGTTACAAAAACACGAAGAAACTGTAATTAGTCACAAAAATCACAAACTTAAGCGAGATGCTGCTGTTTATGAAAACGGCACAGCATATGTGGATTTTTGTGTTTACAGTAAATGTATGAATGAGAATAAACCCAAGTCGCAAAAGAATCAGACCAGGTATTTTCCCTTTAAGAAAAACAGCAATGAAGTCTACGCCTCTAAATTTAGGAACTTTCACGTAACGCCTGACATTAGGTCATTCAACAGAGACGGAACTAACGTTTCTGTAATGGACATTGTGCAAGCAGGAACTTCAGGCAATTGTAACGGACTGTCTGTTAATAACCCTACAACAACTAATGATCAGAATGATGGTAAGACTAAAACAAAGACTTTTTTAGCAGAAGAGAAGGAGGGGAGGAGCCAGAGAATGCATACATTAAGGAGAAGAGAACGGACAGTTTCAAATTCTTCAACTGACAACTGAATAGGTATTTTGTATTAATGAACAATGTTGTCAATTTGTCTTGTTTTGTTTTAGATGAGTATCACTAGAAAGTGTTGAATTTGTGCTTAAACTTTGTGTCTTCGAGAAGGGCAAATGTAGCAAATACTGTGTTAAGCCTTAAAAATATACGAGGTCATTGAACCTGAGTTATACATTTAAAGAAATAACTAGTAATAATACTAAATATGTAAAACATTCATGTTATAATCCTAATTTACTGCATACAATCAAAAGTTTTTGAATCTGCCTGTGAGTGTAAAATAAGAAATGCCATGGGGGAGGGGATGAATAAAAGAAACATTTATTACAACTTATCTAAGGAAGAAAAGATAGCTTTAAAGAAATACAGGAGAATGACAGTATAAGAGTAATGAAGAGTGACAAAGGAGGCACCTTAGTCTTAGTAAATCAAAATGATCATGTTACCTCTATAGAGAAAATGTTAGGTAACATTTCAGAATACAGACTTACTGACATGACAGGGCTTGTGTATTTTATTCTGAAGACTTTTGTTTATGAAAGCATGGATTAAAAGTTTTATTACGCTAACATTGTGTGGATTTTACTCTGTTTTGCTGCATTTCTCAGTTTGCTTATTGGTTGTTGGTTCATCCAGGATATTTTTATTTTGCTCATTTCACTAACAACTGCTGCCACATGGAAAGCTAAAGCTAGACAGCATGCATATTTCCACACTCAGTACTGCCCAGAGTGCTGATGGCCACACATTAATGCTTAGCCTGTTTGTATGAAAGAAGGTGAATCAAACTTAATTTGTCACTTTTTCCTTAAGCAGTGAACCATGATTGCACACAGGTAAACAATGTACAAATGGAAAAGGCAATAGCTAACATATATTCCTTGTGTAAATACTCCTTATGACCTTTCCTTAAGAACAATAAATACTGTGGGACTCCAACTCTACTTAAACCTTTCTTCTCTCTTATGTTTAGCTCAGTGTATTCACACCTTGTGCCATAGAGACAATCAGATAACAGGTGGAATTTCTGCAATCATTACCATCCATGTTGTTGACCGCCACACAATGCCACTAGGCCTGTCTGAACTTTCTAAGGCAACAGAAATTAAATTTTCATTGTTAATCAGCTTACCATGTTCGCACTATGCCACATGCTACACATGTGGAAAAAGAAAAAAAAAAGGATAAAAAGATGAGATACAAAGATTAAACAATTAGACATCTGTAGATTCGAACCATTGGACTACTGTGCTTAAACAACACATTTGTAATGAGTTACCTCTCTTTGCCATAGACACAGCTTTCCAATAACATTTGCAATAGCAGTCAAATAATGTGCATACAATTAACATTTCATATCCAGTTATAAATAATTCATAATGCTGGACATTCTCAGTTGATTATAAATGTGTTTATAACATATTTAATGGAATATCACACATTATTTATAAATATGCTTGCAAAACGTCAGCTCAGCCTTCTGTTTGTATTTTGGAGATCATTCCTTTATCTCTGCTTTCTATCAGACATGCAATCTCTAGTGCACAGTCTCATTTTTCTTTCCGGGTATTATACAAATAAATGGCAGACAACAACAGTTTTAAGCAAATGCAGAAAACTGCACTGTTATGCCAAGGAAATATAAATATCAGGTGTTTGATTTGGTTTAAAAATGCACTGCAATTAGTTACACACTTTGTAAGTGTATGCTCACTGACACACCCACTTCAGTGAAGCATATCTGTACATTACTGTGTTTTGCTTCAATCAGAGTAATCATTCATAGTTGCAAGCCATTACACCCAACACTGGTGCAGAGGCTACACTATGTTTACTTCTGCTACACAAAGTCAAAAGTTTAGTATTCAGCAATTCTAATGAGTTCATACTTCACCTGCATTTTCAGAGTGCTCAGAGGGCTGACTCGCCACTAAAAGTAACCGTGTAGCCAGGGAACTGGAAGGGGGCGGGACTGTTGTTAATCATGCATATTGCTTCACTTGTGGGAGTGTAGGGATAAGTACACTTTTGGAATGATCTTTCTATAGTTAGTATTCCAGTTGCATAAGCCAGGTTATATGGTAAACTGCATAAGTATATGTTACATATGTCAGTTATGTCAGATATTGATGGTATTGCTGTACAACTTACACACATTCTACTTGGCTATATTTACAAGTACAGGTTAGGCAGGTATCTGACATTCATTCAAGTTCTTACACATTTATTTTTCTATTACAGTTTCAATATTTACCTTGATAGTCCTGCAGTTACAACTGTTGTCATTCGGGGCTATCTCTGTTTGATGCTAGCAGTAAACAGCCATTACTAGGGAAAGTAAAGCTTGTGAGCATTGCCTGGCATCAGATTTACTTTATGTATGTGCATTGGATGAAAGATGTACTCATTAGGTGTTCAGCATGTCTGCTATCCATTGGCTCTTCCCGGTACAAGGGCATATTGTGTATTCTTACATCTAACTGCACCCACATCAGCTGGGGGTTCCCCCTCTGACTCCTCACCTATGTCAGGATGTGGTGACCTTGCCAGTGGTGGTGGAACATTTGCTCCTAGCCCTTGGTGATTCTGTTGCAGTTGTTTTCACAGGATGATATTATGCAAGAGAACACAGACGGTGATAATTTTAGCACAAGCTGGGGGTCATACTGCAAAGCACCCCCTGATGTATTTAGGCACTGAAAATGTGACTTCAACAGCCCAAACACATGCTCTATGATATTTCTTGTTTGAGCGTGTGCCTTATTATAGCATTCCTCTATGGGTTTGTGTGCATTTCTGATGAATGTCATCAGCCATGATTCGAGTGCATCCCCTGCATCCCCCATTGAAGGCTTTGTGGGATATCATCCCTAGAAAGACTCTGGTAAAGCTGTGAGTTGTGTCAGATGTGGTAGTTGTGATAACTGCTGGGGTTGCCAGCAAACACATTCAAGATGATTCCCTTAGCATTCCACACAACCTGGCAGTTAATGGAATGGAATCCCTTTCTGTTGACGTTTCACCCTTCCCTGTTCCCCGAGTGGTACTTTAATCTCAATGTGCATGCAGTCTAATGCACCCAAGACTTCAGAAAAGTATGCTACAGTGTATAAATTCTGCATAGCTCTAGCTCTGCCCTGAGTGGTGCTGGAGAAATATATATATATATATATATATATATATATATATATATATATATATATATATATATAGAGAGAGAGAGAGTCACTTTCATGCTGTAGCATAGCATTCAGGAACTGATATAGAATCCTGGATGCTGATGCCAATGACACCTCCAGCATGTCCCATGAAGGTTTCTAAAAAGTTTCTGTAGCTAATATTCTAAGTGCTACAAATACCTTGGTTTCCACAGGTATTGGTTCCCCTTGCTTTGCCCTTGGTTTCAGAAGAGGATGACAGAGGTTAAAGAGTTCCTGGAATGTGTCTCTATCCTCTCTGTAGTGCTTTATTATTTCCACTTCATGCAGGCCATAAAAATTTAAACATGGTCTAAATACCCTTCTCCCCCTTGCCTGAGGTCTATCATCATCATCATCATCAGCAGCAACAGCATAGAGTTTAACCTGTTGCATATATACATGCAGAAGCAGCCCCTAACCTTACAAAGTCTATGTTTTTATGTATTTTTGGGAGACCACAGAACACAGGAATTATCAGGTGGGGGACATGAAAAAATAAAACTCATATAATCTAAAGACAACAGACCTTCAAGATCCAGTGAATATATTTCATTATTAGCCATAATATTAATTTTCCCACCATCTGAGTTGCTGTGTCCTGTAATAATGATTATGGCAATTATAACATTCTTTGTCCATTATTATGTTTTGTTTTTTGGTGGGGGGTGCTCACAGGACATCGATCATACTACAGGTAAAGGCACATCCCAGTCTTTATTTTCACAAGTTCATTCTAATGGCATGTTCCAGCAATGGATACATGAATTTTTAACATCTGACAATAACCCATTACTTAATTTTAACAAAGGTGATACTTTATTTGTGGAAAGACCCAAAAATCTATGTCTTTACTATTTCAAACTTTGATAACTGAAACAGAATCTAAACTTCATTTCTTTAAAAGACTACAATGGCAGCAATTGAGTTTTGAAATGTAAAATCTCCACTAATGAGACTTACAGTTTGTTCTAGTGGGTGGATGACAGAACCTCTATCAATATATATCAGGACACAAAGCTGAAGGATATCCTATTTTTATATAAAATATAGTTTTGATTTTTTGGCACATTTGCATAACTGGTCTGAAAAGGATCATCCTATGAACTTTATCATGATAACAATGGATATTGACTCATTATTCACTGTGATTCTGAATGAGTTTGGTATAAATTCTGTGAGAATGTTTTTTAAGTATTAATTCTAATTTAATTAGTATAGAAATTCATCTGATATGTGAATTACTGAAATTGTTTTTGACTAATAATGCTTTTATATATGATCAATTATGCTATTTGCAGAAAAAGGGTGTGGCGATTGGTATATCAGTAGACACTTCTTATACTAATTTAAATTTATCCCAATAGGAGAACTACTTCATATTTTCACAAACACATTTAGTTTTAGATAGGGTCCTTTTTTTACAAACAGTTTGTGGATGATATTTTTTTATTATGAGGAGGTGACATTACAGATTTCACTCTATTTACTGATTTTTTACTTAATACAGTAGATTTTTAATATTGAAATCATTGGTCTGTACAGAAGAAATACATTTCTGGATGTCACCCTAATTAAGTTAAGTAATGGTAAATTAGCCATGACAGCATTTAGAAACAATGTAAAAAATAATACATTATTTCACAGATCTAGTATGCATCTACCTTTTGTATTCCCTAATATCTGTAAGAGCCAGACGGTGAGTACAGCTAGATTAAATACAAATAATGACATTATGAATAAAGAATTACTTGAACTTAAGGAGCAATTTTATATAGTGGATGTCATAATGAAGAGTTTGAAGACAATATCAACTTATTAAAGAGATAGAACCCTGCCAGCCTTTGCAGGTCACAGGGGAATAGCCGAGGGACAAGTAAAGATGGCCAATAATCAAATTAAGTTTATGTATACATATAATGCTCATTCGAAGGGTATTCAGGAGATTATTAAGAAAAATAAAGGCTACAGCCTTAAAGATTATCTGGATGTATAACATTTTGGTTATAGAACGGTGTCGTAATTGAAAAATAAGTTAGTAGTAAAAATAAAGTAGAAAAATCTGACTAAAAGAAGTACATTTCCTTGTTTTAATTGTACCTTTTATAAATATATAAAATAAGGAACAACAGATAGTTTTACACACCCAGTGAGAAGAAAAAAATACTTGGTAAATGAGACTGCAACCTGCAATACAAAGAATATGATATAGCTTGCCCTGTGTATGGGCTGTGAAACTTTTTATGTAGGTAAAACTAACTGTAGACTAAAGGATAGAATTTATAATTATGGATCTGACATAAGGAGACAAGTTCAAACTAATGCCTATTTAAACATCTAGATGCTGCAGGTCAAGGGCATTCTTTTACCTTTATGAGCATTGAGATACTATAACAAATGGATAGACGAGGTGATCTAATAATTAAAATGAAAAAAATGGAGTATAAGTGGAATAATAAATTACATGCTGATGTATCACCTGGATTAAATGAAGCAGTCAATTTAAAACCTGTTTCGAAACTATTGCAACAGAAGTGTAAATGATGCTGTCTATTTATGTGTGAATGTGATGTTATTTGAGCATGTGACCTTAAAAAGTTTTAACTACTAGCATTTGAGTTTGTTTGCACTATACCTGATAAAGCATTCCATCAGAGCTTTTTAGCTCATCTATTATTAAAACTATTTGATTAAGAATATGATTTGTGTTTGTTGATACTGTTCTTGATTTTAAATACATTTTTTATGTGGCCAATTAAGTTACAACAGAAGTAACAATTCTGGGTATGATGCTATAGCTTGTAATGTGAAAACACTTCATCTTCATGAACTTTGAAAAGGCTTCAAGAAAGGTTTCGACGTGGTCTTTTGGACAAAATGGTAATATGGATTTAGTTTGTTTGCATTGTTACTCATTGAGCCTAGCACTTATTGTCTGAAATCTACTAAGCCAGGCATGAGGCATGTCTTTCCAGTGTTGAAAGTTAAAGTCAACAACATGGAAATTATGATACAGTCCTGGATAGGAGTGTTCTCAGGATTCCGCTATTGGTTGGTACAATGTCTAAGTACTAAGATTTTGCTGATTCGTCTGTCTTAAATTCAAACCTCAGTATTGATCTAATACCTACAACGTGTATGTGCCAAATGGAGATTAACTTGGATTGTGATCACACCATATGCAGTTTGTCCACCCCACCTTCTGGACATGTCCAGCAAGTCCTATCTTTTGAGTGAAGGGATTTGAGAGCCCACTTGTGGTGTTCTGCCAGTTATAGATTAATTTAGCCAAGGTAAATTTAGCAAATAAAGGGAGTTTAAGGTTCTTCAGTGATTGGAAGAGGCAATCCACTCCCTTTGTATCTGTGTTGTTTAAATAAAACATTTCCATTTTTGTTTAAGCTTGAGTGTGGCTATCTCTGCATGGTCTAACTCCAGACAATAAAAAGATGCAAGCTTCATACTGTGTCTTTATTGTTTGCCCATTTAATTCTTTGGTCTGCTTTATACTCTTTAAGAAAGGGGCTATAATACTTTGGATTTGTAAGTATTCCCACTACCTTATATCTTTTAAATCTGTTTTTTTGCAGAGATGCAAGCTCCCTTCACTCCCTTATTTGCAAGGCAACCCCTCACACTACGCTTGACTTATATATACCAACTCAAAGATCAGATCTCAGCAAAAAGGGTATATTTTGCGCAATGATAATCTTGGACTTAGTATATGCAAGTCCAGATTTTCAGTCATTCATTATTCACATTTTGGGATTCAACACTGAGAATTTTGGAAATTCATATGATTATCTTTATAAACAAAGTCTTTTAAATGGAAAAAGGATAGCTATAGCTTTGTGTTTTAAGCAAGCATTTTTTTCTCAGAAACCTGTAGAATATAGAGAAGAACACTATTTATCCGAGTAGATTATATTTTCCAGTGTCACTGTTTTATTACTCATACCTCACACTATCTAGAACTGGACTTCATTGGCAGCATTTAAACTACTGGAAGGCTTGTTATAGTCAGATATTTGTCAAATCAATGAAGTATATGGAAAGGAATTGACTTTCCATGATCTAGTAGATACGGTATGGCCTTCATTATCAAATATGATACAAGACAGGCTTTTCTAGCTCTGACTGTGACACACTGAACAAAACTTACTCCTGACGATGACTCCTAAATTTGAATTACACTGTCCATCTCTAATGTCTTACCATTATGATTTTTAAATACATATCTTTAGTTCCCAATATGAAGATACACATGATAGCATTAAGACTGAAGCTTTTGTTTACATTCTGAAAGTTCATTATTGCAGCCAATTTTCATGAAGGTAATATTTTTTGTTTTGCATTCATTTACATATTTTGTCAACTACAATTCTTTGCATATTCTTATAAAAGAAAATAGAAGGATGAATAAAAGTGGTTACAACCCAGCTCCACTTAGGCGGATGATAAATTATCTGATCAGTTATTTTGGTTTATGAAATGCAATAATATTTTTATTGTATAATTTTTATTTTGTTTAAACTTTTCAAACGTGCACATACAACAATGTGCAACATTTTTATAACACCTTTATTAGCTTCACACAATTTTAACACAGACATCGGTAACCATAATGCATACCATTGTAAACATTTTCATTAACTTGATGCAGTACTTTTCCGTTATCGGGGCAACACTGTAAATGTGGTAGCTGGTGGCTGAAATCATTACACAGCTGCTTATTTGGTGTATTAAGGAAGTGTAGTGTAAGGTAAATCATACTTGTAGATAAATTGGAAAGAAATCTGTCTTTTTAGTTTTAATAAAACAAACAAACGCTGCTGCACAATAATGATGCTTTCGTACGCACTTCAAAAAAGACCGCTTCGGGGCTAATGGCTGTGCGAGGATTCTGAATGCAGCTACAGCTTTTAAAGTCTCTGGTACCTATTTTTAAAGGTTGATATCACAGAGAGGTGAAGGAGTGGTAGTCCCTATTACAAATTGTATTAAAAAAAAAAAAAAAAAACAGAAAAGCGATGCAACTCCTGTCGGGTCTATATTAGAACACCAAAGTTTCAAACTTTCGAGTGTTCTAATATTGACCCGCTTTCAGCGAATGCTGAAAATATCGAAGAAACAGAAAACCAATTTTTTTTCCTAGGGAAAGAATTCAGTTGTCCGTTTCTGTTGCTTTGGTATTTTCAGCACTGTGGTGGAAAATTATGGGTCAGGTTCAGGTAAGTGTGCAATTGTGCGGACGTGAGGGTTAGGGTGGGTTAGGGCGCAGGTCAGGTAAGTGTGTGATTGTGTGGCCATGAGGGTTAGGGTGGAGTAGGTGAGTTAGGGCTAGGGTGTGGGTGAGGTGACTGTGTGATAGTGACGGACCTTAGGGTTAGGGTTTGGGTTAAGGTAAGTGGATAGTTAGTGGTGTATGTATAGTTTAGTGTAGGGTTAGGTCTAAGAGTTTAGGTGTATGTGTGTGGATTGCTGTTTGTTTGTTGTGCTTGTGTTGTGTGTATGTGTTTTGGAACAGTGAATTTTTTTCCCTAGGAAAAAAATTAGTTGTTCTGTATGTTCGATGTTTTGAATTTTCGATTAATAGGGTTCGATATTAGAACACTCGAAGTTTTGAAACTTCAGTGTTCTAATAGAGACCCCTCCTGTCAACTCTCCCCCAAAAAACAGTAACTGTTGCCAGCAAACCACATCTTTCATGTCTAAAAATGGTCCTGAAAGACTTACATTAGGATTCCAAGCACCAGCTGCCATGTATGAAATATTACTGTACATACATTTTAAATGCTTACATTAGGGAGAGATTAGGTGGTGGAAGTCCATGTTAGAATTGTAATCGACAAAAACAAAAAAAAAAGAAATAAGAGTGATGCTGCTCCTGTTAATTCCCCCTACAGTAACTGTTGCTAGCAAATCACAGCTTCCATCAATAAATAGCTAGCAATCTGAGCATCTGAAGAAATAGGGTATGTGATTACATTTTCAGTGATAATGCTTTAATAAGGAGATGTGACATCTGAAGGCTAGACAGAAGTGGTTGGCAAAAGACACAAGAGACATAGGGAAGCTAACAGCGGTGGGAGGACTCCGAGTACAACTACCACATTTAAACTGTTGCCCCGATAATGGAGAAGTACCATTGATGCATTATACATGCATGTTTTCTTTTTAACAAGTATCATTCACTCCATCAAATAAATTGCTCGAGTCCTGCCTTCCACATCTTAACACAACAGTTAGTCCTCAATAATCTTAATGAAGCAAAATAATAGTTACCTGCTGCATTTCCTGATCCTCTATTTTAATTAGAACACCCCAGAATTTCTAACATCTTCACTTCCTAATGGCAATAAAACATCTTCCTATAACAAAGAAAGAACTGTAAACTCAAATCCATCTTATGATTAATATTTTAATTGTATTATTTATCAGTAATGAAGGCCTCAGCCATTATCTGTCCTCTGTTATGACTCACTACCCTTATACTCTACCATCACCACTTCCTCCCTTTCTATCCAGCCTCTTGTCCTTATTCTTTACTTCCCATCAATTAGCAATTACAATAATCCTTCTACCCTTCTCAGGCTCAGTCAAATCTTCCAACTCTATCCTTTACATCTTCTTAAACTCTTTTTTTTCCTCCCTCCACCAAACCTCTCCAGAGTTCTCATTTTATTCCCCCACCTACCAATTCAGTTTCCACACACATACTCTTACTCTCTCTTCCCTTCCCCAACTACTCCCCATTTCTTACTCCAAAAAGCAAAAGCTCCAATTAACCTCCAGTTTGTTGTTATTGGCCAGATATCACGCATACTACTATCTCCTAAAGCCACTTCATCTTAGAACAAAATCACCACATATGTAACCAATCCACCTTCTGTTCTCTACATTTCCAGTGCCTATCAAATTAAATCTTCCTTTTTCACTTTCACCAGCTTCCAGTAACATCAATGTAACATATTCCAATGCACATCTCCAAATGGACCCTAATGACTCTGACTCTGTGTTCTTGTCACTCTACATACTTACTCCAAAGCAAAGCTGTCTCTACATTAACATTTGCTTTCCCCTTCCTCAATGTATCCTTAAATCTTCCATAACAATACTTGTTTTATTTAATACTAAATGCCTATATATCACCTCTCTTCCATCACCTTTAGCTTTCATTCAGTCTTTTTGTACCTCCTTTCCTACTTCCCCCTCCTAGCCCACCTTTTTCAAACCCTCCTCTTCAATTTAAAGCTTCCCTTCCATTATTCTTCTCTATATCAGCCACTCACATTCATCTACTCCATGCCTGTTATTCATTTCTTCTCAGTCTAAAATGATTAATGCACTTGCCAGCTCCTCACCTTACACTACGTTTGTGCGGGATCTTCCATGAGAGTGCGTTTAATGACAGAGCTGCATTGCATGCAGCTCACTGCAGTTTTCCCCCTTCCCTTTTTGATGAAAATTTAACTTCTCACAGTTCCAGGCTTTCCACACTCAACAGAGTCTTGAATAAAAGACCCTGGGTGGGTGCAGCTCTGTGAAGGTTATAGCAGATGAGATAGAGTGGTCCAACTAAATGAAGCCAATGATAGAGCTCTGTGACTTTAGAACCTGCAGCAAATCACAGCTCACTTAGTCCTCTGACTTTGAGCTACAGGTGAACTTCAATCTGCTGTAATTCTATAATTAACCATTTCTCCGGATCTGTCTACTTGTACAGCATCAATTAAGTATTCATAATTATACAATAACCCCCCATTAATATTCTAAAATGTGCACGCTGATTGGCCAGCGTGCCGCTTGTAAATCCGACTTATAGTTGTGGAAAAAGGTCCAGTCTCCTGGACTTTTTCCACTAATATAAGTCTTGATTTTTTTTTTGTGTTAGGTAGTAATGGAGAATGGAAGTGCTCCATTGATGTAATCTCACTATGTTAAATGAGTTTAACATAGTGAGATATCTTAAAAAAAAAAAGCAATGGAGATCTTCCCTTCTCCTTTGCTTTTTTTAAAGATATCTCGCTATGTTAAACTTGTTTAACATAGCGAGACAGCTTTAAAAAAGCAACAGAGATCTTCCTTACACCATTGCATCTTCTACACACAGCTCTGATGTACTGCTTAAGCATACACATGCGCAATACTTCCCCAGGATACCGGACAGCTGTGGAAGGACAGCATGGAGGCATTATACAATGCCATCATTTAAGAAAAGTAAGTATTTTTTTTCTTAAATAATGTCATTGTATAATAGCAATAACCCACTTCTGGGTGTGGGTAATGCTGGATTTATCCTCGGTTGTCTTTGGTCACTTGGGCTTCGCCCTTGTGACCAAACCACACCAACCGTGGGTAAATCCAGCATTACCCACACCCAGGCGTGGGTTATTGCTTAAATACTACATTATTTTTCTGTGTCCTCCAATTATTGAACATATTTATGACAACTAACAGATAAAATAACAATCATATATTACTAACAACAAATATGTTGAGAGTTATAAACATGATTGCATTGTCCTTCTTCTCACTAAAAATGTTACTTTTCCATGTATTCCCCAATCATACTACCTCACTTGTTATCCTCTCCCTAGTCAAATCTGACCATTTGTCTTGTGATCTCCTCTCTGAAAATAAACTGCAAAATGAATTACTTACTATTTACCAACCTTAGTGATACATAAAAATTGTATGGATACCCACAAACCTTCTATAGAAGACTGATGCCTACCCTTCTGAATCTTATTCTTTCTTTGATTCATGTTTTGAGGCATACATATCTATGTGGTAGAAACAGAAGGGCAACTTTAAAATCTAAACCCATGTAGTACACAAAACAGCTTCCAGCGCTCCAACCATTCGCATGTACTTCAACATCAAAAAAGAAAAACTCCTAGCCATCTGTAAAACTTTTCCAGGTCATCATTACAAAAGGATTTTACATGTTATAATTAAGTACATCAATCTTATCATTAGGGAATGTATGTTGACTATGAGCTGCAACCAATTCATAAGGCAACCATAAGACCTTCTTCAGCTGAATTAGGAAGCCAAAAAGTACCCAACATTTCTGTATTGTACTTATCTCTAGAAATACTTCCTTCTCCCTGAAGGATATTGCTTATATTCTTAGAGACAAATTCTCTTCCAACTTCATCACAGCCACCTTTCCCTGATTTTTCCATTCCCCCTCTCACCCATGCTCCTGAAATAACTCTTGACCAAGTTCCTTAGTCAACTTCCAAAATTAAAAGTGTCAGTTCCATGGCCAATGATACAATCCATTCAAAACTACACTTCCCATGACTTATCTCCTCCCTCTTCTTTATCATGCTCCTATCCTTACTACCCTCCTTGCTTCACAGAAAATAAATCTTGAACAATGCTACAACAAAGCTGCTATTTGCAGCACATACCCCTTTCAGAATGCATCACTGTATAGCACTAAAAAGCCTAAATTGGTTAGATCTGCCCCATTAACTAACATATACACAACTACTTACCACCTATAACATTATCCAGCATCCATCTGCATGTCCACCACTGAAAAACATTCTATACAACTATATTCCCAGTTGGTCATTACTATCCAGTGACCAAAAACTCCAGTCTGTCTACAAACCTAGCAAATCTGCTTGGCATTGTATATACTCATACAAGGTTGCTAAGGCCTAGAACTCCTTTCCCATATCCATCAGGTCTATAACCACCCCCCCATAAAGATTCCCTAGCTAAAATCTGGATTTGTTCTAGTTCAAAACCAGGATAAACTATATCCCTAAATCTCAGCAAGTAGCTTTTCATTCCTTATGCCTCCTTACTCTCCCTTCTTGACTTACTTTTATCAAATTTTCTTCCTTGAATTTCTCTCTAAATGTATCATAAACCTGTTTTTACCTCATTTCATATTGCAATTCCTCTTTGTATTGGACTAACTTACCTTTAATTTCTCTACAAACTGTCTAAAATGTCTCTAAATATTAAATGATTTGCCATATACCTTGTACTGCTTCTTAACCAGTGTTTTTTTATATTATGTCTAATTTGTTATAATTATTTAAACTGCAGATGTTTTACTTTAACTCTCTCAACATCTACTTCTCTATAACTCTGAGTTATAACTAACTGTACTTCACCTGTTGCTCCTTTTAATGATTTATCTCCATGTAAATATGTTTCTTCTAAATATGTAACATTAGTATGTAACTCTGTCAAAATTGCTCTTGATGTTATATACTATGTACCTGCTTAGTTTTGCTTTTATACTTAAGTTATGTACCTGGAAAGCCTTGCTCTCTTTAATATCTATGCTCTCCTTTGTCACATAATGTTATGTACTATGTACCTGCTTACCTTTGCTTATTGTTATAGTTTTGTACCTGCAAAGCCGTGCTCTCTGTTAATACATATGTTTTCTTTTTGTTATGCTTCTCTTTTTCTAATATTGTTTTGATTTCTCAGTATGTTCTTTCTCTAGTATTTATAACTTACTGAATGTACTGGAGCTTTTCTTCTCATCGGGTCTCCATTGAAAATGGCCTTATGGCTCAGCTAGAGCAACTTAGTCAACAAATGTCAAATAAATAAATACATGTATGCATACATACATAGATACATACATACATACATACATACATGTTTTTGTTTTATTTCAGAAGATTGTAAAATTATTGCTCTTAAAATGTTTTGCGATAATTTGGAGCTGTTCTCCCTGGACCTCTGGGCTTCTATCCAGTGGGATTTTTCTGGTAATCAAATGTCAATAAATAAATAAATAATAACTCCCTTGAATGCCTGCTGAGAAGCTTTAAGTTCCTTTTAAGCAACCCCTGCTAACCTTTCCATCAACTCTTTAGCCTGTGTCTCTGCATTGGTTATACCCTGAGCTGTACAGAACAGATTTTAAGGCACCCTTGCATAAAAATGACCCCTATACTGACCTTAGGAGTTACAGACCCATTAGTTTCACTGATATTATTTTGCAAGACACTGAAATGCATTATAGATGAACTAGTGAGTAATGGTCTAGGATACATTATCTCCTTAGATATCCACTAGTTTGGCTTTACAACAGCAGATCATGGATGTTCAAGCAGTTTTAGTTCTTCAAATGGGTTGCTGATACCATTGATAAAGGGCATAAACTTCATGCAGCCTATCTGGACCCATATGCCAGGAGTACTGACTAAGTTTTGCAAAAAATGTTAATCCATACATTGTTCAATGGATAGCTAACTTGCTGTCTGCCAGAACCCATACTGTTAAGGCCAGAGTTATCTAAACAGAAAGGTTATATCCCATATTCATTATACTGGGCTCCCTTCTATTTGCTATATACTTGTCTGATGTGAAAGTTGATATTAAGGTGTCATCACTAATGAAGTTTGTTGATGATTATGCAAAGTAGTGGCAGTCATCAAATCTTACTCTAATATTAAAATCCTTCAGCAAGAACTGGACCAAACAAATATTTTGTGTGTTAATCATAAACTTGCCATGATTTGTGCTCAATGAATAGCTGCTCGCTAAAGCTGGGTTTCAATGAACTGATATAGACCTTTTTTCATGTAATGCACCTTTTCACCTTCCTCTTGCACCCTCGATTCAATCAGGTGTTTGTGCCATTTATGACTTCATCATCACCTAAATGTTATTCCAATTTTTCTCAATATGTCTGTTTTTCCATCCTTATATTATTGTCACCAGAAATATCAGGAAAATAGCTACCACCTTCCTTCAAGATTCCAAATTATGAAAGCCATCACCACTCTCATACAATGTACTTGGAAGAAATCTTCTCATGTTTTTACTTTACTTCCACAAGGAGCCCCTTTCTCAAAGCTCCTTGACTAGTTAGTCACTCTTTACATCTAAAACTATGGAGCTTCATCAGAAAACACCGGAGTCTCCCCACACCTGTGTCTATTCCACCAACATCTTGAGCTTGCTCTACCTGCCAATCTAATTATTAGGATTCCTCTACTTTCTGTCTATGCCTGAGCATCTGCCCTTTCCTGCAGGATAACCAGTCTTAAGGACTCTTCTTTGCTATGATTTTTTTAATCTTCATGCTTAGCTGATGGAGATTAAAAGCAGCAGATGAACCTTTTATGTCATCTTCCTGCTTTTTAGCCAGTTGTTCCAGTTGTATAACTCTTACATTTGTCCTGGACACTGCCATCTTAGCATGCACAAACTCTCTGTTCAAATCCCCTTAGGTCTTCCAAATCAGCCAAGGTCTTACCAAGCTTCTCTTTCATACTGGTGAATGAACAACTCCAAATATAGCAACACTAGTCAACGTACTTACTGCCACTCATTTATCTCTTTGGTCTTCACTTAATTGTTTTTTTCTGCTATTTGTTTGCACTTAAACCATGACTGGACACAGAGCTCACAAATTAGGCAGCAATTTCTTCCCCAGGTTCACAGATCCTCCGACATACTCTAATAATATTTCAGATTGCTTATTACTGGTGTGGTAATTATCTCAGTCAATGTTTGGATATTTTACATCTCCCTATGAATTATATTAGTTTATATATTAATTAAAGGAGAAAGCTGAATGGCTTTGTTTAGTTTATGTGCAATTGGTACTAGGAACAGTAAATATAAGAAATGCTAGTTTCATTGAATATAAAGTTTTAAAACAATTTCATGAAAAAAATCATTACTTGAATTTTAAAGTTTAGTTTAAATAAAAAAGACTACACTGAAGGTATATATGTGTGATACAATGTGTATGATACATGTAAATGAAATATTGGAAAAAAAGGTGAATGCATTGTTTTCTCTAACTCTTTCACTAACCACCTGTACTTGCTTGATTAAGTTCCCTGGCCAGAAGTATTGTTTATGGTCAGAGCAACATGAACATACAGAAAAGCAGATGTATGTTTGGTGGCTGATGCTTTGTACCCTAACAAGACTCAAGTTTTATTTGATATTATTTTTCGGAGAGCTAGAGCACCACATCCTTTATGCTAATTGGTGGAAAAGTACCAGAGTGCATGTCATCCATTGGTTATTGGAACAAATAAGTTCTCCTGCTTTCTAGCACAGCACACTGGACTTGCTTCCTGTCAAACACTGAACAAAAGTCATATTACTATTCTAGAATGCGTCCTTATCCTTTCAGCAGTTTTCATTTTTCTCTTTTGCTGAGTTGTGCAGTGATAAAATGTTTCTTTACAGAGTTGTCATTTCACCAGGAATTAATCAATGTGTCACAGCTTGATGAGGCATGATGGGAAGACGGTAATAAGATCCATAGTGTCACTGATTCCTAAATGTCATTTCATGGCTGGTCAGGCCTGTTTCAGATTATTTACTGGATTCTTTGAACTCAGATATTTAGTATTTTTCTAACAGTATGAAAAGTTAGGTTATTTCATCCATAAGGTATATATGAGGCAAGGCTTTAACTTACTTGGAGGTGTAAGTTTATTACAGAACTGTGTACCCAGATCACACATGTCTCTCAGTAAAAGCAGTAATTTAGTTCTGATAACTCTTATGAAGACTTATTTTTCAACGTGGTGCTACTTTCAATGTGGACTCAGTTTTTTGTACAGTGCATTATGCATTTTGATGACAGTTTTCTCCGCATAGGTATTTTAAGATACAGACTTCTATCCATGAGTTATTTAACATTAATAATATATCTACTTACTACATTATTAGTAATGACAGCTTATTCACCCAAATATTGTTAACCAGAAGTTAAATAACACCTGGCCATGCCAAGGGGAACTTCTTTGCCTTGCATTCCCGAGCAGTTGTGTCATACTTTCATTTAACAAACAGTAATAAAATGAGTGATTTTTCTACTAGACAGGCACAAAGCCATGCAAGTATCAGAAATATTACTGCCACATAATATGCAGAAAAAAGACAGCAGGTCAAATGATACTGCCAAGACTATCATAGAAAAATGCCTAACAATAAGTGGTGCAATATGTATTATACTTCAGAGTAAGTTCCAGTTTCAGGGATTATTTCACTTGAGTAACATTACTATACCTGCATAAACTTATTGTTTTAATGCAAGCTTCAATACCTGACTGCTGTGTATAATTGAAAGAAAGGTTTATAGGTTAATACTAGACTAACTTCCCTGAAGGGCCATTTTAAGTCTAGCCAATAACCTGAGGTCAGAATCAAACCCTCTGCTCTGTGTATATGAAGTGAAGACCTTAACCACTATGCTAAACCCAACACCTCCAGGATATGAATCTGTGTGGTGAAACCTCAATGGATTTCAAGTCTATCACCTTAACCACTTTGCTAAGATTACAAGGGGTCTGAATGGAGGCATGATAAGTCAGCAAGCAAAGGAGAGTAGTATTGCTGGAACTGAATTCATCCTCAAGTCTTGGTGAGTAGCTTCACAAGGCGGACCTTGTTTTTCACAAAATCTCACCAAGATGACACTGATCTATACACTGTATTTTGTATAACATATATCATGGACAGAAGTAGGTTCAAAAAATAAAAAAGATAGCTGGGTGCACAAGATCGAGGGAAAAAAGTACCTAATCCTGGTAGGTGCACTGGTGTAAGGACTAGAAAAAATGACAGTAGAGTCCTGAAGACATGGAAACATTCCTACAATGGGGCTAGGCCAGGCCCATGAGAGAATGGCCTCCCTGTTTTACAAGGATGTAGCAGTTCACAAAAATCACAAAAAAGATAGGCCAAAAGAGAGCTATAAAGATGATAGACTATTGAGGATAAGAAGGAATTATGTATTGCTACTATTATGCAAGAATCTCAGAATTTCCAGGCAGAAGATATACAAAAATATTAAGAGAGAAATTAGAGGAAAGAGAAATACTTCCAAAAAAAAAACTGTCGCTTCCAAAAAAAAAAAAACTGTTGAAGATTTAAATAAAAATCTGTGTTCATTAATACAACAGATTTATGAAAAACACATTATATAGACCAAGAAACCTTGAGGCGTTTGAAAAGAGTAGTGACTGAGGAAGTGCAAAAATATAAAGAACAAAATCCAGAGACTTTTGAAAAGTATAAAAAAAAAAGACATATGGACATAGGAAAGAAAGAGAGATCTGATATGGTGCAATATTTATGCAAAGAAGTAAGTCAAATTAATCAACACAAAAAAGGCAGTCCCAAAGATATGTGAACAGAAATATAGGCAAAGGCATTTAGATATGGAAAATGTCACAGGAAAAAGGCAAGATCACAAGGAGAGAACATAAAACAGAAGAGTAGTAAAGTAGAAGTTAAAAAAAAAATAGAAGTTACAGCTATGGAATACTTGCAAAGTGAAGGATTTAGTATAGAAAGTCTAACAAAGATTATATCACAACATGATGGAAAAACAGCCGTCAGAGTAAGGAGAACCGGGAGGAGCAGGAGGCATCTGAAGAAGAAATATGCTCATGGGAAAGAAAAAGAGATTTAATATGGTGCAGTATTTATGCAGAGGAGAAAGCAAAATTAATTAATACAAAAAGAGCAGCACCAAAGATATTTGAAGAGAAATACAGGCAAAGGTATCTGGACATGGAAAATTTTACAATACAAAAATAAGAAAACAAAGAGGAAAAGTAGAAAAGAAGATTAGGAATGGAGAAGATAAAGACATAGAAAAAGAGGTTATAGAGTACCTGCAAAGTGAAGAATTTATTATAGAAAATCTAACTCAGGTAACATTACAGCAGGATACAGCAATGGATCCCCAAATTAAGAAGAAACAGTGGAGTGGGAAACGCATGATCTGTTGCCATATGAAAATACTTTGGGGCCTTCCATAGAAAATCCGTACAAATATTCAGCTGGAGTTGCACAGCAAAGGAAGGAACAGGAAACTGTGGCAACTCTGAGAAAGTCAATGTTGTGGCATGATATGCCAGCGAGTTCCCATATGAAAGGGCAACACATGACACAGGATGAAACTGAAGAGAATGTGGCACAGGAAGATGCTCTGGAACTTTATATGCTTACAGGAGATAGGTTCATGGATAGATTTATAGGTTCAAAGATTAGTACTAGGCTAATTGTTATGCTGGGCCATTTTAAGCCTAGCAAATTACCCCATGTGATAATCAAATCCTGTACCTTGTGCTTGAAAGGTAAATACCTTAACAATTATACCAACCTGTCCATGAAGAACAAAGAATGTGCCCTCAGTTTAGAAGAAAATGATTTAAGAGAAGAGTTGCTTGATTTAATAAGATGGGCAGACATATTAAGATCAATGAAAGAAATAGAGTACAGAAAGTCAATAAAATCCAAAAAGTTAGAAGTTTAATGAAACAAATTAACACAGTAGTTAGGACTGTTCATAGATATTAATGTGATATAACAGAAGTAAATAGAATATATTAATGTGCAGCTAAATTAATAACAGATAAAGTCATGCTACAAAACCACAGGGTAGCAAGGGAAAGGACGGGGAGAAATTGAATGCCATCATGGAAGTATCGAATAGAGAAAACTATAAAGCAAGTAAGACAAGAAGTATCACTGTTAAACGTTTATGGAAGAGGGAACCGATCAACAAAAAAACTTGGAAAGACAAACAAGATAAAAGCAATGCACAGTATCAGAACAGTTCAGGATCTATCGTGTACTGTCACAAGTAATAAACTAAAAATATCAGCACAGGAAGAAATACTTAGAAGATATGCAGATAAATATAAAGCAGAAGTACAAAATAAACAATTAATTGCTGGCCCAAAAAAGTTTTAAAGAAAATTGGGAAACAAGGCAAAAGGAACTAAAACACCACCAAAAAAAGAATAAATACATTTTGGAGAATTATCTATGAAGATCTTGTGGAACATAACAAAAATGCAAAAGGGACAGAAGTAAAAAAAACGAATAAGAAGTTCAAGTGTACAGAATATGAAATGGGATGAAGTAACTGCCAGAGAGATTGAAACAAAGTCAAGTAGAGCTCCTAACTGGAAAATCCCAGGCCCAGATGCAGTACCTACCTTCTGGCTAAAAGTATTAACATCTTTACAAGAAGATCTAGCCATGAGTAAGAAAAGAACTATTTATATGCACACCTTGAACAAACACCAGCCTGGTTAACAACAGGAAAACAATATTAAGAGTGAACCTGCAAGCTATCCTAAAAACCGTAGACCAATAACTTTCATTCCCACGATGTATAAACTATACACTGGAATTGATGCTGACAGAGTATATAGTCATTTAGAAGAAAACTCAGTCATGGCAATAGAAGAAATGTCATATGGAAAAACGGACCTTTTGTTGTTGAAGTCATAATGAAGAACTGTGAAAAGGGGAATAATCTTAAGTATGGCATGGATATATTGCAACAAAGCATTTGACGGTATCCCACATTCATGGAGAAATAGTATTGAAAAATGTAAATATACATCCTACACTGACGATTACATTATAGTGACCATGAAACAGTGGCAGACCGCTTTGAAGTTTAGCCATGATAAAGGACAAATTATTATTCCAGGGATAGAGATTCCAAGGGGGATATTCCAGGGTGACTCTCTGTCACCACTGCTCTTTTGTCTTGTCCTTAACCCATTAAGCTGTCTATTTAACAGATTAGGTCATGGCAAGAATTTGGCTCCCAGAAAACAATAAAGTGTAAAGACTTCTCATCTCCTTTTTGTAGATGATTTAAAACTGTGTTGTACATCAGATGAGGAACTGAAATCACAACTGCAAGTGTTCAAAACATTTTCAGATGATATGTCATTTGGTCTTGATAAATGTGCAAAAGCAACCTTTAAGGCAGTAAAGTTGCAGCACCAAGAATACAGCAGCTTGGACCAGGAATGTGATATAAAAGAACTTGAGCAAGAGGGAGTTTATAAATATTTGGGAACTGCTGAAGGATCAACAATAAAGCATGAACAAATGTGAATAAAACTTAGTAAGGAATATTTTCGAAGACTTAAATTAATACTGAGAACAGCGATCCAGGAACAAAGTCCAAGGCATAAAACAATTTGCTCTTCTTGTCCTGACTTACAGTTTTGGAGTGAGTGAGTGACTGCCCCAAAAGGTAATGGATGGGTTGGACAGGAAAACAAGAAGGATGCTTTATGCTCATCAAATGATTTATAAAAATCAGTGCAAACCAAGACTATATATTCCCCATTCTGAAGGAGGTATGGGCCTCCTCGAAACTGATTACATGTATACATCTGCAATTGTGGGACTGCATACATATCTGCTGACCTCACAAGACCCAAATGTAGTGAAAGTTTTTAAATATAAGGAGAATAAGTCTAAGATGACTTCCCTGCTTAGTTTAGGAGAAGCATATTGGCATCAAGTGGGAATGGAAATCAAATTAGAAGTAGATAAAACCCAGAAAGCAACTGAATGTGCCAAAAAAAAAAAAAAAACAAAAGAAAGAATATAAGATGAAGGATCAGATGAGACTACAACAAATGTGGAAAATGCATAAATATAGTTGCAAGTATAGAAAACTCTTGGAACAAGCTCATGTTGATCAGGATCGAACACAGGAATGGTTAAGTAGAGGTGAATTTAAACCAAAAGACAAAAGGTTAATATTGGTGGTCCAAGATAGTGTACTATGTACACATTGTTATACAAAGTCCATTGAACATGTGGGAGAAACAGATAAATGTAGGTTGTGTAAAACAGAATTGCAAACAGCCGCACATCTTTTTGCTGGTTGTGCTGTAGTAATGGCAGAAGTACTGTATAATGAAAGGCATAATAATGTGGCAAGACTGTTGCAATAGGGATTGTGCGAACAAATACACTGGAAATGTGCCACAAAGCATAATAGAAAATGATGAAGTTTATATCATAAGGGATCACCGATTACTAATGGTTCAACAAATAGATGCAAGAAAACCAGATATAGTAGTCCATGAAAAGAAGACAAAAGTAGCATTAATCACTGAAATTGCTACACCCAGTGACTACAGTGTCTTATGCATAGAGAGACACAAAGTCATAAAATACCAGGATTTTCTGGCAGGAATGAAGGCAATATGGAAAAAGGATACCCAGACAGTTCCAGTAGTAGCAAGGAGCAACAGGTCTTATAATAAAAAATTTACAATCATACTTAGATATGTTACTGATATATGTATCTCCATACGAATTGCAGGAGTCATTACTGGGCACATTGCGGGTGCTGCAAAGAGCACTGCTGGCTAACATCAAATACCAATTTTATGAACTTTAATCATGCTTTGAATTAAGAATGGGATCCATTCCCATTGGGTTTATATCACAAAGTCGAAGTCTGAAAAGAGCGAACACTGTTACATCGACACAAAATACCCGTAAGCACAGAAACTCAAATGTAGGGAACAGCGATTTTTTTCCCAGGGAAAAAAAAATCCAAAAAAAAAAACCCAACTCCAAACACAACATAAAATGGGGGGGGGGGCTATGCACCCCCCCCCTACTTAAATATACCAACTCTGAGATCACACCACAGTGGAGGAAACAGCAAAGTCCTGACAATGACCCAGTGATTTTTTTTCCCTGGTAAAAAAATTGCTGTTCCAGCCGTTCGACTTTCTGTGGCTTCACGTATTTGGTGTCGATGTAAGCGCATTTTCTGTTTTCAACCTTCAACTTTGTGATATAGACCCTTCCCGTCATGGTATTAGAAAATCAGAAGACTTGAAGAAATTAAAAAAGTGAAAAACCATGATTACAATAACAAATAGAAAAACAAAGAAAGGAAGAAAGGAAGAAATGTATTGCAAAATGACAATTTAGTTTTTCTCTTGTTTTGTCTTGTTTGTCGGCTTTTGAGAAATAAGACAATACAAATGACATCTGAAAAATCATGTGCATCCTTCCTTTGACAATCAATCAATGTACATGCATAAACACACTCACATCCACACACCTACACACCCACATACACCAACACATTTTACTACAAAAGTATTCCCCAAAGCAAGCATGATATTATTACTGAAAGGTTGGGTGAATGCTAAAGGCCTGCTTTGTATATGTTTCAAAGGCATTTCTTTCCTGCTTATGACAACGAGTTCTTATTGTAGTCTGTGAAGGTAATGCACAAGTCTTGTGTGTCTGTAGCCCACAGTAATAGAACGATTAGATTTGGCTTAGCAGAAAACATGGATTCAGATCAAAGTTAGTTTGTAATGAAGTAACTAGCTGCACAAAAGCATATAAAGTGTTTGTTTGCTAATTTGAATTATCATTTCAAAAGTGCTGAGCTTTAACTGGTGCATATTTAATAATTTTTTGCACATTGATTCCATTGTGGACAATGGATTTAATCAATTGTAAGTACAGTGTTTTGTTTGCTAATGAATTTTGACTAAGTTGTTTACCATGAAGTAAAGTAAACTGAAGGATTGCCACTCAAATCAGCAAAGCCATTTATTACCATTGAATCCTGTAGAGAAGTGTCTTTACTTTTTGGACTACTTCTACTTAGTTGCATTGTTACTCCTCCCACTAAGGCATGCTCTCACATATAATGCAGTAATGGAAAATACATAAGGTATCATTTCATTTGAAAAACATGAAATGCAAGAGATAGTTTGAAGAAATAAAATGGGGGGCACCATGACCAAAGGTCACGGAACATGCTCATTTAGATACTGCAATGGCATGATATCCTTTATCGTGTTCCAATAATTTACATTAAAGGAATTTAACAGCTTAGTAAATCTGCATGTCAGTTGCCCATGATGGACTTTGACCAAACACATTAACAGTGTTTAAACCTTTCTTCTCTGTGATACTTCAATATATGTCTAACACAGCACTAATACATGGATGATTTTCTAAACTCTGGAAGGCCCCCATAGTAATATCACCTTTTAAACAAGGATCAACTTTCTAGGTTCCATTTTATAAGCCAGTCTCTTCTGTCACTGCTTTAGAAAATAACATGAGCTTCGTAAAAAGCATTCTAATTACTGTACTTTCCATTACAAACAATATCTGATCCAATACAGGTAAATGAACGAAAACTGGAGTACCCTATAATTATTTAATAAAAGCACTTCATTTATAAAATACCTGGCACTATTCCACGAACTGACTCTTCATGGCTTATTAGGAGCCCATTAAGTAGTTCCAAAATTATCTTTACAACATTTTCTTCAGGATAAGTATTAATTTGGCTCCCACCCATGGAATCAACATCACTGCAGGAGACCCAGAAATCAGTGCTGGCAGCTGTCCTGTTCACAGCATGTATTTATTCTATCACCGTCAATTTCCCAAGTATCGCATCTTTTATGTCATGCTTATGATCTCACCATAGCTCTCAGATGTCCATAATTTTGCAGCATGACCCTGAATATGCCTTATATTTTTGATCTGCCCCTCTTGATTTCTGTTCTAAATCAGTGAAAAGTACAAACAGTTAATTATGCCAGACGTTTCATACTTCCAATTCTTCATAAAAAATGCACATCAATGCAAAACCTGTTGTATTATTAGCTTTCTAAGTGAAATAAAGTGAAGTTTAGCATTATTCCTGATACTGGGCCTTTGTCAACATTATTTTGATTTTGTCCGTGATTCTGGAACAAAGAAGGTGAAAGATCTGGACCTAGCTATCTAGAGAGCCATCAAGTCTCAAATGACCTGCATGATAAATAACATCAGTATTTTAATAAAAAAGGTCTTACTGATGAGTCCTAAAAAGACTGACTAAAATGTACTTTGACACCCTAACATGACACAGTGCAGTATCACACATATAGGTGGCTGCGTTCTCCAAGTAAATTATCTAAATAGTGTGAAATACCCCACACACTAGGTAGGGATGGCTACACCCATATCATTCATACTCAGTAATACACATAGATAGAAATCTTGTATAGAGTAAATGCTACAAAATCTCTTATTGGTGATCAAGTAAACAAGAAACTCAGTAAGTAAATGAATACTTTCATCAGTCTTGCAATACAAAGGTGTAGTTATCAAGACAGGCTCTTTCAGGATCTGCCAAAACTTACAACTGACTATAAATAAAACTGGAAGATTTATTGTTTCAATTCCTAAACAAGAGTGTTATATACCACTGAATTGCTACATACAAAACAAAATATGTATTAACAACCTGTTTTCTGATATTCCAGCTTCTAAACTCTAAACACTATGTAATGCTTCGGCACCTCTTAATATCTTAATATGTGGTCAATAGGTGGACTGCCCTCAGATCCTGTTACATTATATGGTATGCATATGCTGTGCAAGTGAACATCAGAGCTTTCTATGTAGTTTGCAGTCATATAGTACACTGTATCACTCAAAATAAGCTCATATACATTCATCTAATTCAAACACAGCTTTTAAGCATGATTTTTCAAACTGTAGTTGCTGCAGAATGTTTTTTCTTTAACTGTATTTTGTGAAGGTCAGCTACCCATCACATCAAAATAATTGAAGTGAGTCACTACTGCTAAGCTATGGTACATGAACTATAATCCTGCAGTGAAGTAACCTATGATAAGCACTCATTACAGCTAACAGACTCATAGGTTATTAGTAGGCAAGCAGCATAAGTGACCATTAAGAGACCTAACTGGTGCACCCAAGAACTGTATTAATTAGTTAGCTGCCAGATCATGGAAACCATACTATTTACCTCAGAAATGAATTTGTAATTACCCATCTAACCATCAGGACTGATTTTAAAGCTTTCCAGTGCATAGCTTTGTTTGATATGACAGGGTAGTTAGTCTCTTCAACAGGTAGAGAATGTGTTGGTTGCAATCATACGAGCAGGTCCTATTTAAGTTACAGCAAAGAGTGAACAAGCTTGATACCTTTGTACTTTTCTTCCTGTTTTGACTACAAGTTCATTCGTGAAAAGGGACCACATAACCTACTCTACTAATCTTAAATTAATTCACACATGCACCGAAGAGACAGAGATGAATACTCCTTTCTGCTTATTTCTGTAAGGACCTCTTTATTTATTTACTTTTTTTGCACTTTTCCCAAATTAACATAATTTAACGATGAAGAGTCAAAATGGTGAGTCTGTGCTCTGTGAAAAAACACACAGAAAGGTATTAAAAAGTCTTCAAAATCTGTAAAGATATTCTTAAACAGAATTCAGATAGTCAGAACAGAGTTTTACATGCACTGATTTAAAATACTCTTAACACTGCAAGATGTCACTGAACTTAGCCTGTACTCATGAATAAAGCTCTTTTATTATTTTTATCTTGTTTTACAATACAAATATATTTGTTTCATTTGGAAACAGTTTAATTGTATAGCGAGTGAAGACACAGTGCTGAAATAACAGATGATTTATAACACTGATGTAGTCATTTCAGACATAGTATGAATGCCATTATGCCTTTCTTTTATGTTCGCATGATATGGTGATAATACAGATTCATAGGATAATGGGATAATGAGAATTCATAATAACAGAAGAATTGTCCTGAAGCTTCAAACATTAATGTATGCTACCCTGCAATAGCTGCACTCTATGCATCTGCAAATGTTTTGCATTTTGTTCTATAGTTTTAAGAAGTTAGAGAAAGCTATTTTAGGCTTGAGTGACATATGCATATATGTGTGACTTGAATTTTATTTCTGATATATACATATATCTATATCTATATCTATCTATCTATCTATATCTATATATATATATATATATATATATATAAGAGAGATATATATAGAGAGAGAGAGAGAGAGAGAGATACATATATCGATATATATATATTTATTTATAGTTATATAGTTATATATATTTTTTCAAATTTAAACTATGAAGAATGCAAACAAAAATATGAAGGTTAAACAGTGCTTATATTATGGCTCCCTATTTAAATTCAAGACTCATAAGTCTGAGTCTTGGAATTATGAAAAAGTCCAAAAATAGCAGAACAGTGAGTGCTGAACATGATTGTTTTCATTTAAAGATTTTTTTTTTGCTGGGGCTAAGGTCCCCTTTTACCTGTGATGTGTGTGTGTGTGGGGGTAAGTTCCCACCCCCAAACATATCAACTCTGGGATAATCATACCTCAGAGAAAAAGGAATGTTCTGAGAAATGCCAGTCTCTAACTTAATACATTTCTGTGTTTTCTGTTAGTGAAATGTGTGATGATGTTAGTGAAATGTGTGATGATGTCAGATAGCTGTGCCAGGGAGAGTAGGGCAGTGCATGTGTAACATATGCCAGCATAGCTAGCTGGAGTTTTGTAAAGAATTATATGTCATTTGAATATCAAACTTATTTGTACAGACTAGTGTGTTAAAAATGTATTTGTTCATAGGTTCATAGATTCATAGGTAGGTACTAGGCTATCGGCCCTAGGACCCATACAAGCCTAGCCAAAAAATGTACCCTGGCTATAGCCACCCAAGAAAATTATTTTCCTGTTCCCCTGTCGAGCAGAGCCACAGAAGTGATCCCCAGGGTGAATTTCCCATTTCCCATCCAATCATCAAGATTTTTCTTGAAGAGTGCTAATGAGGAGCTGTTTGACATAGATAGGTAGTCTGTTCCAGAGTATGGGAAGTCTCTGGGACAGGAATCTATCCCTCCAGCATGTTCTGTTTATTGTAAAGTTACTTGTGTTAAAAATGTATCAACAGTTGGTCCTGCTGGACAGAAAAGATATATACATATATGCCAGACTGTATTGTTGTAACTGATGAAATGTTTATATTTTAACAGAGGATACTGGAAGGGAAAAAGTTAAGCCCAGCCCAGCCCAGCTACCTTACTAAAAATAGCCCAAAATTAAATGACTTGGTTTAGGCCATAAAGATGTCATCTTACAGGTCTGAATGCAACCAGAGATGCAATGTCTGTGAAAAGCCTGGACTGGGGTCCTGCTCTATTGTCCTTAGTGGTGTACTAATTGCTACCCTGTGGGCCAGAAAATAGCTTGTTAGTTTCTGCAGGAAGGGTGGAAGTGTTGGAATTGTTTTACAGTTTCCAAATGCTGTAATAAACCTTAGCTAAAGTTCTACATATGTACTGTGACACATCAGTGCCAGACTCTGACTCAGTTTCTAGTGAGGGAGTAGTGTGGGAACCACAGTCAGGTGACCATATGTAGTGTCATTCTGTAGCCAGCACCAAAATTGTATTTAAATATTAATGAGAGATGTGAGGGGTGCACTCTGTTTTGGAACCTGACAAGGCACTCATTCATGTTCATTATGCATTGCTTTAGTAAGTAACTATAGAACAGTAATTCTTCAATCAGTTAGAAAATTATAGTGAGATTAACTAAATGTAGTTTTTCTGTATCTGTCTGAGTCTTTCCATCTCTGTTGTTTTTTTATATATATTTCCTGTGAATGAAACTCTGGTATTTATTGTAAATAGATATTCAGTATTTTCATGTTTTTTATTATTTATTATTAAATATATCTAAACCTTTCATTGTGTCTGGTCTTTTAGAAAATAGTTAACCTTTGAGAGTACTTGCATTTATTTAGTGGCACTGTGGCACCACATTCTTGAAAGTCTTGCTGCTTGGTTAAACACTACCATGCTATAAATATTAATTTTAATAAGTGTAATTGGGTACCCTCATAAGAGCCTTAAAGTAGCTGGCTTCAGGTTTTCAGGTGGCAGAAGATCTACTTTGTAGTCTGGGTGGAGGTGGCAGAGTAGGTAAGCTGTGCCAGGCTTTCCCAGGTTGGTGGGTGTGTGTGAAAATCAAATCTGAAAGAGAGTGTGTGTGATAACTACTTTGAACAAGGACACTGAGAGCACTGATTTCATAGAGAGGGTGGTGGAGGACTTGACTTGGAACACCCGGCTAAGGACTCAGCTCTTTATTGGTCAGTATGGAGTTTTATTTGGGGCCTGGACAAAAAGCACAGCTGGAGACTGGAGTGTGCATTCCACTTGTGCTCTTGAGGGAAATTGTACTTGGTGCAGACAGCTGCTTCTGAAAATACTGTATGTGTCTATTGTTCTCCCTGTGAATGTTCCCCACCAGTGTCAGTGGTGAAGATTGAGGCTCCTTGATGCCTGTTTTGTATTTCACTCAGGCTGAGTCTAAATTGCTCAGCACTGATCAGTACACTACTCTAGCAAACAAATATAAATTAATAAATGCATTAATTAATTAATTAATTAATTAATTAATTAATTAATTAATGCAAGTTCTCATTTAGTCATTCAGTCTCTGTTCTGGGATTTGCACTAATGAGTCTTGGTGTTAGAAACAGTTACCTTATATTACTTACCTATCAGTGTGGTTCAAATATCTGTGGATATTGATTGGTTATGTGATCAACTTCCATGAGGTATCAGATGAATGGCATGGAATGCACTTCTTATCTGAGAATGTCTAATATTTAAAGGTATAGACTCCAATATAATTCATCACCTTCAATATTTAAATGTATATACCTCCATATTCACCATCCCACTTTTTTAGTTATAAAATATATTGCAGTGCACAAGGTATGCTGATTACCGTTCAAAATCAGGAAACAACTTGTTAAGCACAACTGTAATGTGAAAAGATTATGCACATCTCAGTGTTCTTATACTTTCCTCTGATATCATGCTAACACACACAACTTTTTTTTACTGCTGCTAATCCTGAACCTTGGTAGAACACTATATTCTCATTTTGGATTCTTATTTCAACTTTAAGAGTATTCTGGGTGGATGCCTTAATTGTTCTGTCTCATTTGCTTTCCTTCAAATACTTATTTGCCTTACCTTGGTTCTTTGTTGATAGTAAGGTAGTAGGTGCTAATAATTTATGTTAAATTGTTTCCCTCATTAATATTTGGGCTGCAGTAGAGGATTTCTATATCCCAGATGACAATCCATATAGCTGCAGTTAATATTCTTTTTCACGAGATTCATCATTAAATAATTCTCTCCCATAGTCATGTAATTGTTAGTATTGTGGACCTTTGGTGACATGAATATATTCTGATTTTTTTGCAAATTACTTAAATTGCTTATACTCTTGAAATGTGGATCATTATCTGTTAAGAGAACTTCAGGTATGCCTAATCTCTAGAAGATAGAATTCAATGTAAACGTTGCACTACCATTCTTGCTATCTGATAATTTGATTTCTTCAGAGTATTATTCCGCAAAGATCCAAGGACACTGCTTCACTGAACTGGTGAAATGGAGCATCTCTAGCGTCACTTAGCTGCTGGGTTTGCTTTGTACTGTATAAGGTAACTCCTTTTATTGTGGACATTAAGCAGTGCATGTCTCTACTATTAAGAAATCCTTAAAAACAAACACACAAAAAAACAGGCCAACATATTTTAATTTAATTTATTTCTTAAGAGGTTTGTAAAGTTACCTTTCTCATACCTTTTCCAGTTATGACAAGAATAAATGGACTGTCTATTCACCGGTCTATCTACCTATCCACCTACCTACCTATCAATTATATCTCTAGCTATCTAGCTATATAGGTAGATATAGAGGCAGGAATCAGAGTAAAAGAGTCTAGCATACTAACAAAGTGTATGGGTGGGTCACTGGACATGTGGCTACCCTTAACATTTTTTGAGCTCCCCAGAAGAGCTAAAGAGCTAAAATGAAATTAGATGTGAGTTTGACAGATTTATTAACAAGTATATCCTTATGTCATTCTCATCAAATTGTCATCCTGACATGCCATGCCATGCATGTATGTACCACCACTACACAGTGGCATCATGTCCTGTTGAACTGCCTTGGTGTCCATTGTTATAGGCCATGTGATGGCAGCAATGTGCGTTGACATGACTGTGCTACCATATTTCTCTAGACTCTGACCTTTGAAGTGGCAATTGATTTTAAGGACTCTGAGTCTGGTAGGGCTCCCAGGTTCTGATCCATAAAGATCAAAATATGTTTGTACATAATGTACAGAGACCAATAGGAGCACCTTCTGGGGACCTGCTATGAGGTTCCCCTGAATAAGTTGGATGCCTGTTACAGCCATGCCAGAATGTTGACTGCTGAACAGGCATCACCCACTCAGCTGAGCAGTACAGGCACTCCTACAGTGACCTTGAAAGGTACTATCCTGACCTTCTTCCCCCATGGGAAGAAGAGGCTTGGAAAGTGCTCCTGAGATTTATAGTAAGTATACATGAAAGTTAACTTTTCCTGTACTGTAATAAATAACTTACAGGCCAAGCACAAGACATATGATTCATGTGCAATAACATTTTCTTTCATGTTTTTCAGCTCCTGGACAGATCAACAAAAACAGTTTCCAGTTTCACAGGTGGATGAACCATGTCTTGAGATGCAGAGATAAGTATGCACCTGTAACAGTATACCAGCATATACATAACAAAGCAAAAGAGCTACATAATATTACATTGTGAGCAGAAATGGCACCTGCTACTAGCAGGACTACTTATCTCCTGATGTACCTGTGGTGCTCCAGAATGCCAAAGTGCAGTCCCCCCCCCCGTACTTATGTGAGGTGCTAACACTATAGGGTTAAAGATTAGACACCTGATGTGATTTGTGCTTCCATCATACATTGTAGCATCCTCTACTACACATTTCTAAATCCTAGGGTATATTTTCTACTATATTTTATTGAAGAAGTGAAGAAATTACAAATTTTTCACACATTGCTATATCCACTGCCATTCCTACAAGCTGCACTGGTCTGAATTCCTGGCAAAGTGTATGCACTGTGTTATCCAAACACCAT
>NC_056744.1:603516015-603546015 GCF_019279795.1 Protopterus annectens
ACCATGCATGTCAGAAATCGGTAAGACTGGGCATCTTTTTTCCTGCCAGGAGTGTAATTACAAAAAGGAAGAAGGAATGTCTGTGTCTTGTTATGGATGAACTGTGCTGTTCAATGTCAGATACCATAATCCCAGCTGTGGAAGACAGGGACTCTATTATAATCAACCCGTCCATCAGCAAAATATCTGTATTAAAATAAGCAGCATCTACTTCCTGTTTAATCATTAAAGGGTCTTTGTACAGACCAGAGACCTCCCCATGGATTCCTCTCAACCTTTTCTAACACACTAAATTTAAAAGTGTGTTTGGGGAAGTTCTCCAAGTGTCTAAAAAGAGCATTGGCTGTCTTTTTCTTCTTTATGTCATAAGTGTGCTCATAAATGTGATTACACAATCTTTGCTTGTTTTTTCCTACATAAAAACCTTCACAATTTAGGCATCGAGCCCCATAAATCACCTCCATAGTGTTACAGTTATACCTCCATTGAACTTTGATAGCTTTCCCTTTAATTATTATTCTGTCACCCTTCAAAACATATCTACACATACTACATCACCTACACTTAGTCATTCTTGGATGAATAACCTTTTTAATTATTTTCTTTCCACCATGTTTTTTTATATTCATCCCCCTTCAATAAGTAATGGAGGGCTCACTTCCCAATACATTTAATATATTAATATTCTCATGCTAAAATTTATTTTGCATTAGTCACTTAATTTTAGAACTATCCCTACTAAATGCAGTCACCAGTGCACTTGTGTGTAGTTCTTTAAATCTCTATTCTGGTCAGCGGTTGTTCTGTCAACTACCCCCTGTCCTGCCAATATAGGTTTATAATACCCTGTCTCCCTTTCAATAGGTTCATAGGTGTGTACTAGGCTAATGGCCCTGGAGCCTTTACAAGCATAGCCCATAGGATTACCTTGGCATCGTGCCACCCAACCTTAGTTCCCAGTGCCTCTATCGAGTAAAGCCACTGCAGTGATCCCTGTGGTGAATTTTCTATTTCCCATCCACTCATCAAGATTTCTCTTGAAGAGGGCCAGTGAGGTGGTTTGCTTGACATGTATGGGAAGTCTATTCCAGAGCATGGGCAGTCTCTGGGTTATGAACCTGTCCCTCCAGCATGTTCTGTTGATTGTAGTAATGAGGTTGAGGTCACTGGAGTGTGTGGTGTGGTGGGATTGGGATTTCTTTAGATGTAACATTTCTGACAGAGTTGGGTCAGACATGGGTTTGTAAGTCAAGCAGAGATCACCTCTAAGTAGGCAATGTGAGACAGAGAATAGTTGGAGTTTTTTGAGTCTGTCCATATAGGACAAATGTTTAAGGCCTAGGATCCTCTTTGTGAGGTACTTTTGCGGCCTCTCCAGTTGTTGCAGGTGTTTAGTGAGGTACATGCCAAATGGGACATTGTACTCAATGACTGGCCTAATGAGGGAAGAGTAGAGGGAGACAATGACCTCTTTCTTCCTGGATGCAAAACCCTTGGTAATAAGATGTGCCACATAGAAGGACTTTCTAACCACAGTGGCAATATGGTAATTAAAATCGAGTTTGCTCTCAACCTGTGTTCCCAGATATCTTATAATGTCTTCTGAGTTCAGAGGACTACCATCAATGTGGCAATTCATGGGAACCGGGTTTTTCCCAAACGGGATGATGACACATTTTTTTGGCATTGAACTTAAGGCCATGGTTCTGACACCAGTTGTTGGTTTCAGTGATGCCTTTTTGTAGGATGACAACATCACCTGGGGAGTTAATAATAGCTCACAACTTGCAATTGTCTGCAAACTTTGTCAGCCAGAGTCCCTTGATGTTGGCCTGGACTTCTGAGAAGTAGATACCAAACAGGAGAGGATCCAGGACTGAACCCTATGGGACTCCACTCATGACTGGTTGGCAGTCTCACTTAGAGTCAGCTACTTTCACACTGTGGGTTCTACTTGTGAGCCAGTTTGCAACCCACCTAGTGATATAGGGATGGTTGATGCCTAGCTTAGTGAGTTTTTCTATGATTCTTGAGTGGGGAATGGTATCAAAGGCCTTTGCCAGATCATAGTAGGCTGTATGAACCAGCTTACCTTCATCCACAGCTCTGGTGACTGACTCAAAGAAGTTGACCAAGTTGAGCAGGCATGATCTACCCTTCATAAAACCAAACTGTGTGGGATCCAAAGTTTGGAGATTCCCTATATCCTTGTTTATTAGGTCCATGATGATGCGCATTGCATATCAGACCCGTCAGGCTAATGGAGCGATAGTTCCCAGGGTCTGTAGTCACTCCTTCTTTGTGGAGAGGGATAACTGTAGCAGTGCGCAATTCGGTAGGGACAAATCCTGTGGTGAGGCTGTGATTGAACAGGGCACACAGGTGAGGTGCCAGTTCACTCTGTAGTTCATGTAGAACACAGCCAGGGATATTGTCAGGTCCCATAGAAGCTGCATTCTTGGCCTTGGACAGTGCTGTTTTAACCTGTGCAGCAGTAATACAGGGTGCCTGGCAATCTACTGGTATTGTCACTGGTCCTTTTGGGGGGAGGGGTAAAGTTGGCATTGAATTTGTCGGCCAGTATATTGGCGATATCTGTTGGCTCAGTATAGGAGGTACCATTGTGCAGCAGCTCAGAGAAAATCTGGTTATTGCTGTGGAGATTCTTTACATAACTATAGAAGGCCTTGTGTTGTCTTTACTATCTGCTGCAATTCTGTTTTCATAGTTAGCTTTAGAGGATTTGATGAGGAATCTCAACTTTTTGCATTATCCGACTTCACCTTATTCTGCATCAGCTTCCTCCTTCTGTTGTAGAGTTTGTTTATGGTAGGGGACCACCAGATTGGCTTCCTTTTTTTGGAGGAGAGTGTCTTGGTTCTATTGTGTATGGCAAGATCCATGCATTTGTGTATGTGTTCGTACAGTGCATTGGTGTATGATTCGGCGGTCATGCAACTATTCTTCATTTGCATGGGTACCATGAAGTTAGCCACCTTTGTGTTTAGGCGCCCAAATGGACCTCATTAATTAATTTGTGCACCATTAGATGGGGGTAACCCTTCCTGTTGAACATGTTCACTGTTTCACATTCCTTTAAAAAATCATTGTCCAATTTACTCATGCAGGCAACCCTAACAGGTGTCCCTTTACCACTGCCCTTTTCTGTTTGAATGGGTGGAAGATTGAGAAATGTAGCAACATGCTCGAATATGTGGGTTTCCAATACACACTAGCAGTGTGTCTTCCTAAATCTCTCTTTTTTTCTATCAGAACATGTAAGTATGGCATACTCTTCTGATTATAAGAATGTGTGAAGGCCAGGAAGTCTGTACTTGCATTAATGTAGTAAATAAATTCCATTAATTCAGGGACCCATTTACTCCAAATAAGGAAGATGTCATCCAGGTAATGTAAATAAAACTTTATAACACTGCTATGCTGACTACTAAAAACATACCTAAATTGCCATTCCAACATGACAACATTTGTTAAGAATGAACCCACCGGGGACCCAATTGCTACCCCTTCTTTTTGTTTAAATATATTGTTCTCAAAATATATGAAATTGTTCTTTAAACCTATCTCTAATAATTCAATAGCATTATTGATGTCCCCTTGTTCAATTCCATTTCTTTGCAAGTAACCTTGTGTCCATCCTAAAGCTATATTATGTGGAATGATGGTATAAAGATCCCGTACAACTATAGTCACCATAAAATCATTTTAATTATAACTGACATCATTCATTTTATTCAAGAAGTCCCAGGATTCCCTGCACAGGTACATTTCCTTCCCAAGTAGATGTTTAAACTTACTGTCTATGTATTGGGCGCACACCACCATTACCGATCCTCTCCCATCCAATATTGGTCTAAGTGGTGGATTTTCTATGGATTTATGAATGTGTTCTAGGGGCTAAAATATTTAAATATTTAAACTCATCTGCTGAATTTTTCTCCTCTATAAACATGTCTCTTAGTTTATTGTTAATGTTGACATATGCTCTAATTCCAAAACACTGACCAATTCATAACCATCACGCTGCAATATATTTGGTTTATACGAATGTTATAATCGTCCTGTGTCATGATAACAATACCACCACCCCCGTCTGGTTTTATAGCTCACAGTTTATTATTTTGAGTGTAACTTAAAAAATGTCATCCTCTTCATGTTCCTGCCCATCAAATTTTCTTTTATTATTTTTCAACATGGCTCGCAAGTCAGTTTCACAGAACTTTTCAAATATATACAATATAGGGTGCAGTGGGGGATTGTACAAGTTACTTACCCTAAGAGGGTCTAACACAGAGTTGTTCTCTTTGAACAAGATGTTAAAGTTCAATTTATGCAGATATATTTTTAAGTCAATAAGTACATTAGTTAAATTTGCATCTTTTATAGGAACAAAGTTCATAACTTGGGAGAAAAAAATCAGCTATGCAGCTCTGGAATAAATAAGTCCAAATCTTGTTCAAAGTTAATGGTTAAACAGTTTAAAGTCTACTTCGGTGCTGTAAACAGTTTAAATTCAGGTTTGTCTCTTGATGGATAAACCTCACAAGATGACATCTCATATTTCTGCCCTTAGTTAGATTCATTGTTCTCTAAGTTTTCCTTCCTGCATAAGGTGGACCTTTGGCTCGATAAATAGTCCTCCCATAAGTCCTGCAAGATCTCCTCCGCTGGTCCTGATTGGGGTAAAACAATATGTGCTGATTCCTTACCCAGTCTGACCTCCTCAGTTGGGGAAAATCCCAGTCATACTCCTGGCCTTCACCTTCCATCACGTTGTGCTGCCCATCACTGTTCTCTTCCCGCTGTGGTTGTAACCCCAAGGGGTATCCATTCGTGGATTCCACTCTTTCCTCATAATAATTGGCAGACTGTCAATTCCCCCAACTCTGAGATTCAGAGGGGAGGGGGTAAGCCATTCCATTTTCATACTCCCTTTATCCTTTTCAAACTTTTTCATCTTATATCCTTTTGCTTTGGTAATGCTTTGCTCAATACTGCAAAATATCCACACTTGTTCTACTTTGAAGTTAGTATACCTGCTATCTCTGAAAATACTGTCATCAAGTGAAGTAACCTCCATAACCATGCTATCGATAAACCTCACAGTGTTTTAAGATAAGCTCCATAAATTCACAGCCTTGTTTGTCAGACAAGGCCAGTAAATCTCTATGCAACGGCGAGTCCGTTTCTAGCCTGGTTGGGTATCTCCACTACCATTTGGTACTCGTTTGACCTTTAAATTCTCAGCAAGATAAGAATTCTCCATTTGCAGTTTTCTTAATTTGAACAGCTTATGAGCTGACTGTTCCAATTTGCTGTTCATATACACATTTCCTTGCCCAGGAACTGTGTGAGCAAACCCCACATCATTCTGTATCCACTCCTATAAGTTGGGTACTGCATTCCATGCTGTCAAATATCCACGATTAATATCAGCTACCCGTAATCCACCATTTTGATCATTTTCTAGTGTATGGGTGGTAGCAGTACCATTTACTGTAGTATTGTCATTTACAGTGTTAATGCCAGCAGTTTGTGATGAAACAACTGCTTGCCTTTTCTGCTGAATGCTGTTGTAAACAGTGTTAGATGCCAGTCCTTGCAAAAGCAAATCTTCCACTCGTTGCAACAACTGTTGCACAATTAATGTCAAATTCCCAATGGTTTGTTGTAATGCTGAAACTTTGCCCATTAGAGTAACATCATTAGTCCCAGAGAAAAGCGGCTGTGAAGAGGTCTCTGCTCCGGCTGCCATGATGAATACAAACTTGCAATTTTTAAACATAAACTGTTTAACTATATACATAGTATGAGGATATGTCTTTACATTTTTCATCTGGGGCTAGTGATCACATGACTTGCCTCACTTTGATATTTAAGAAATATTCTGTGTTTAAAACTATGTCTGAAGAAGTTTTTAAAGTTTTGAAATGAAAGTGCTTGCATCGTATTAAACGTGGTTTGAATATTAAGTCCGGCTGTGTTGTTGTCCTTTGGACTTGGCATTTGTTTTTTGTTTTTAAATGACACAGTGCCTGCTTTGCCTAATCTGGGACACTTAGTCTCCAGTGCTTATCACTGTTGCAGCTAACAATATTGTCTTCCTCTCCCTGTATAGACAAGGAATTGTAAATCACTCACACTGGGTCTCTAGTTGATCCCAGGCCATCTAATTGGCAGTCAGGGCTTAATTCCACTGGAGTGCAGAGGCAAATGCTGCTTAGATACAAGAGAATCTGTCCATAGGAATGTTTTATGTGCTGGGACAGAGCTCTAATAATAAAACACATGTGTAACCCTCTCTCGAAAAGAAAAAAAAAATGAGAGCTCTTACATGTTTATGCTTTCTAGTAGCGCGTTGCCATGGCCATGTAGGAGCTCATGAAATGGGTACAAAACCTGACACACATACCTCTTTTTCAACTAATTCAGAGACAATGGTCACTAAATGACTTGCTCTTACTTTATTTAACAGCTACCAACTTCTCTTCTATGCACTCATTGGTCAGAGGTATGGCTTAGCAAGTACAAATAAATGAAGCAGATCTTCTATTTGCTGCAGTACAATCATAAGACACGTACCATCTACTTGGTCGTCTATCTGTTGCAAATAGCAGGAGGGTAACTACTGGTGCTACAAGGTCCTCATTTTTGTTGTTGCATCAGTGTGGAAAAGACAGCAATGTTTTTTTTTCAGTCCAGTGGTCAGAACATTCTCTGTGAAATTGTGCATAACATCTCTCATATACATAACAAGTTCAAAAAAACATATCTGCATGCTGAGGTTTCTCCTTTGCTAGTTGAGAATTATTCTCCTTTTCCCTCAGATGCAGTCTGCATTTTAAAAATTGTTTATCAGAAAGTGCCTTTTTACTCATAATGCATTTTAGAGCCATTGTCTGCAACTGAGGTTCATAGATAGGTGAATACAGGGCTAGCTGCCCTGAAGGGCCATTTTAAACCTAGTCAGTATCCTGAAGTCAGAATTAAACCTTGTACCTTGTATCTATGAGGTGAAGACCTTAATCATTATGACTAACTGATAGGATTACAGTTAGGTTTAGCACACATGAGTAAGGTGGTCCGGGGGTGGTTGGGTGAAGCAGCTAACATTTTCTTATAGACATAGATGATAGTGTAAAACACTGGACTTGCTGTATGATATACATGTAAATATACAAACATCTTCACATAAAGTAAGTGGCATACGTAGTCCTATAGCTATTTATCGAATAAGCTGCATCTTTCGTTTTTCTAAAAAATTAATTCCCCCATCATCATAAGGACTGTCTTATGCCTATTACACATTATCTGAATTCAGTAATTGTTAATCACTCTATTGTCTTATCAGAACATCTATGAAAATCATCTGGAACCGTTTCTCTTACATAATACCTGTTTGTCTTTCTCCTGAACCACACCAGATTTTATCTTCAGTTTGTCTTGTTCTCACAAAACAATAATTTTGAAACAGGGTAGGCACTGGAATTTGACAGATTCAGAATTAAAAGACAATGGAAATGAAGATGAATGTTATCATATGCATATAATTACTATATGTATTTCCTGACAATGTTCACTACAGAGACAGAAAACAGCCATGAAGAAATGCTCCATTTTATTTTTATAGACATGAGTACAAACATTATATAATGCATATTGCATAAACAGGTCATAAGACATGAAACATGAAAATTGCATCCAACACTATGATCAAAGAAGAAAAAAAATCTCCAATGTGGACATATAGTCAAACAAGTTAAAGGTAAGATCAGATTTGATTTAAGAAATGGGAAAGGACCTTTTTGTAAGGATCAATCACTTTCATGTCATGTCTGTGTTCCTGCTCTCCAATGATAACTGTTCTCTGTAGCTTGTTGTGTGCCTTTCTTTTTCTGCAGTATACTCTGGGATGGTATCTGTTCCTCTATTCCCCCTCGGTTACTCCGGCATTGGCTGGCTGCTCTTCTTCTTCCCATTCCACTTCATTGCCCTGTCCAGTGTACTCTAGTGAGTCTGCTTCATCAGGGGTATGTAAGTCATCCACGTTAATGTCCAGATCATCAAGAGTGTCCAGATTATCATCGGACATGATGGAGGCTTCGCTGTGGTCTAATGAAAGGTTGATGTCAGGAGCTGCAAATTTCTTCTTTTGAGGATGGTCACCATTCAGGTCCAAAGAATTAGGAGGCACAGGCTTACTCTCTGCAGCACTGGTGTTTAGAACTCCATCATCCCAATTAATGTCCATTCCCTCATCGTCTGTTATCCATCTGTAATATCCAGCATGTATTTGATATGAACATTTCTACTGAGGTATCATGAAGACATCATCTCCATCTTTCAAGTGTGACTCTGATGAAAATTTGGTTTCTTCATCTGCCTATTATTTTCATGAACTTGGAAAAAATGTATTATACTTAAAAATTTTGAATTCAAACATGGCAGCAGTAGGGCCTTTAAAACTTCACCTGACAGGGGAAAAAGTATGCCTTACTGCCAAGTGTGACCAGTTCTATAACTGAACCTATTTTATTTATTTATTTCTAAATGGCTAATCATATCAGACCTCCTTCTCACACATAACTTTCACACACTGGAAATTCAGGCGTTGGTATGTTTGAACAGGATGAGACATCAAGCATGATTAGCTGTGCGGTAAGCTACACAGGTAAGTGGGATGGGCTGTAAATGGCACCAGAACTAAGGTAATAGAGAAGAAGACTTGTTACTAGGCAGGTAGGTATTCATCTCTGTTCATTGATAATTAATAGTATGTGCTTCCAGAGACCATTAAGGAGCCTAACCCAAATTCCCATTTGCCTCAAGGCACTGTTTAATTAAGAGACTTACCCAAGGTCACACGGTAGAAGATGAAGGCTCAGGGAATCAGACCCTGCACTATAACAAGTAACTTGTTAACAGCTACCTACTTAAGTCTTCTGCACCAAATGCCAGACTAAGGAAACTATACACAGGGAGAAACCTAAAGGGTGCAAGAATTAGACAATATATATCTTTTTTTACTCTCAACAGCTGATTCTTTTGTCATTTGTGCTTTGTTTTGCAGTATTTTTTGCTCGATTTTTCAGAATGCTGACCATATACTTTTTTCAGCAGTTTAATGGATTAAAAATTCTAAAGCCAACATGATGCATTCTGCAGAAATGGAACTTATTCACTTCAGATGACACAGAGAAGTTTTTTCTTTATTTAAAAATGCTGCACAACTATAATAAAGTTCCCAGAAATAAGAAATTTTATAAAGGGCCCCAGGTGAGATTTACAGAAGAATAACTCCATGTTAATTAATTCAATAGCTTATAGAGCAATCAGAACTATTGAGTAGTTGTACACGCTCTGTGATTTATTAATGCTCAAATTCATTTCTTTATTTTTTACAAATGCATTCTGTTTGCATTGCCTGTGCGTTTTCCTGCATTACAAAATGTGCTCTATCAAAATAATAAAGACAGCTTAGAACCATATTTTTAATAAGTTGGTCATACCTGTCAGTTAGTGGTCTACTGCAATTTTTATGCTTGTGATATGATTTTTAGAAGCAGTCACAGGGAAAGAATGACTTAGGACATGTGAACTTGCTGACCAAGCAATACTAATGCCACATTAATTACACTCAAAGGACTGTGCCAAGTTCTTTTTCAGTTTTTGACTTTGACTTTTCTTTTAGGGCATCATATTTATTTATTTGTTTATTTATGTATTTATTTTTTGTTGGTATTTGTTTATCGGGTAACAGGGCTATTCTAACACCCTTTTCGACCATGACCTAAGCTCAAAGAGCAGACATTAGGATCTTATTAACCCTCAATATCATATACAAAATGAGTAAATGGCAAAATTCAGTACATGATACATTCAATGCATACAGGTTAAGACATTCCAGTCAAAGTGCATTGAGAGAAGTGCAAACAAAAGAAAAAAACAAGTCAAGATATACATAAAACACAGTGTAATTATGCATAATAATTCATAAACATATAGTCATATATACATATGAAATATACACATATAAAATGCCACATTTTGAGGCTGAGAAAAGTTTCTTAAGTGCATTCTAGGGGTTGTTAAATTACTTAACCGTTGCTGTGGTAGCAGATGCAGGTAGATTCTGAAATGAGATGCTCTTTAAGTGCATCTTTGGAGTTTTTAATGGTTTCTAGGATTACATCCCTATTGAAATGATGCCATTCATAATGTCAAGTGCTGACATACCGAAAAAAGACCAAAAACACAGGAGAAGAGAAGTTGAAGATTGCTCTTCTGCTTAAAACTTCTATTTGCATGGGGTTTGCCCCCCTGCACCCTCCCATGTGAGGGTCAAGCTCCTCACACCCTCTGAACCTATATATAAGTTTTAAAATTTTAAACATTTTAAAACTTATAAAAAGTTTTACAAATGTTGGGGCTCCAAATCTACTCTCCTTAACTCTGGGACAAATAGAGATCATACCCCATCATCTGATACCCCTCCATCACAAATATCGAAAAACTTTAACAAGCACTTCATAAAATCAATACAAAACCAACATCCCTAACACTGAACCCCACCCACCCTTCAACCTATTTAGGCACCAGTTCTATACTATCTACTACTGCTAACCCTGCCATTAATAACTCCCCTACTCAACAAAATGGAATACAAACCCCATTCTCATTTCAGCCCATACCTACAAAGATCATAAAGAAACTGCAACAAAAACTAAAACCCTGCTCCACCTTGGCTGATAATCTTCCTCCACACTACCTCAAACCAGCTGCCAACTCAATCGCATACCTAATCAGTATCCTTATAAATAGATCTGAAATCAGAAGTACCAACAACATGAAAACAATCTCACATCACCCCCATCCACAAAGAAGGCAATTCTATTGAATTAACTAATTTCCATTCTATATCCATCTTGTCACCCACATCCAAAATTCCAGAGAGAAGTATCCATCAGTAGGTAATGCAATACCTATTGCAAAACAATCTTTTAACACAAACCCAACATGGTTTCTGACCAAGCCACAGCAAATCAACAGCCCTATTATCCTTTACAGACACAGTGAACAAGGCCAGAGATGTGGGATGCTATACAGCCTCAGTATTCCTTGACATGTCTAAGGCCTTTGACACTGTCTTTCAACCCCTACTACTGAACACACTGTCTAACTTACGCTTCTCACATAACACAGTAAAATGGTTTCAGAGCTACTTTGAGGATCGTAAACAAGCAGTGAAATGGTCCAATGAACTCTCACCCTTTCTCCACAAACCTAATGGAGCTCCTCAAGGCTCTATCCTTGGACCCCTACTCTTCAACATTTTTACTAGCAACCTTCACACTTCCTCCCACCCTGGAACCCTCATTCAATACACTGATGATTCCACCATAATCTGTACAACTCAATCACTACCAGAACGGCTTCCAAAAACTCAATAGTCCTCTACTGTAGTCAAATCCTGGCTAAAAAAATGCCAAACTCTTTCTTAATCCAAAGAAGACTAAATGAATACTCTTATACCACAAAAACAGCTCCCCTGTCACCACTCATTTCATCATCTTTGCATCCGACAACACTGTCATAGAAATAGTGCAGGAAACCAAACTTCTAGGAGTAATCATTGACAATAAATTTTCCTTCAGCCACAAAATATAGTAAAATATAAAGAAAACTCATCAAAAACTGGAACTCTTATATATAAAAAAAATACTTTTTTTCAGCTGCAGCAATCAAAGTTTCCCTAGCAAAAAACCTTTTACTTCCCTTCCTTCTTTATGGTGCCCTTATCCTAACTAATTTACAAACGTCTACTCTAAGCAGATGGAACAGTGCCACAACAAACACTCTAAGTTTACCACAAACTCTAAATATTGCAGACATCACTGTAAAGTGATACTAGAACTAAACTAGCCTGAACTTCCCAACCAACTTGCTTTTATTCAGCTATCTGCTTTGCACAATCTTATTTTCAAGCCTACTGCCTGCCCTGTGCTAGCCAACTTAGCCAGACCTTATACACCAAATACATCTGTGTGATCAGAAGACAAAAATCTCTTAGCTATTTCAAAAGTCATAAAAAAAACAAAAACAAAAAAAAAAAACGGAAAAACAGGTCACTCTCTGTATTCATATTTTGTCTCTAAACTATGAAATTCCCGAGCTCTTGCTACCAGGTCTATGCTTGGCCTAACCCGCTTTAAGGCCTCTTTAAAAAATTATATCAAAAATACATGGCTGTGTTCCTGTATAAATCTGGCCTAATGCTCAGTTCTCCCTCCTTCCACACTAGCTTCATCCTCTTCTTCTTCTGTCACATCTCACTCCTTCACAGTCTGCAAGACGCTAAGTCTCTCCTGACTCCTTCTCTGTTTATATACTACTATAAGCTACTTCTCAGTCTGTAATGCCTCTATTTTTCTAACTCTCTCACTATCTTTCTGCTCACTAACTCTTCTGCTATCGTTTTCCTAACTGAAACCAACATTTTATTTTTCGTATACTATAACAGCCGATGTCATACATTGTACTACCTACATACTACTTTTGTACACTTTATCTACTTATAGGCTATGTATATGTTGTTAGAATGACTAAAATTGTCTTTAATGATATAACTGTATACAATTGTCCAGGTGTGTAGTATATCTTGTAGCCTAATTTACGTTCTATCAGTTTATTTTTGTATAGAATTCCTCATGTCACATGTATTGTTTTTGGGCTATAATGAATTTCTATTGTACTGTATGTAGAGCTTTTCTCCCCAGGCCTCCACTGAAAACATGTTCTGTATACCCAGTCAGAACACTCTGGTAAACAAATGTCAAATAAATTAATAAATATACCAACTTTGAGATCACCATACCTCAGAGAAAGGGGAATATTCATATATATATATATATATATATATATATATATATATATATATATATATATATATATATAAGTCCGTTCTTTTAAACATTCAGCCTCCACAATTCAGGACTCACTTCAGTGGGTCCCAGCATTTCAAGTGGTTACCATAAGATTTGGTGTCAGTAGGCAGGTGGCTCCAGGTAGCAGGCTCTGATCTAGATTAGGCTCTTTCATTGACAGTAGTTCTAAATGGAGGGCATACCAGACCCAGTGTTGTCCTGTATAGTTTTGAGTTTATAAGGGTTGTCTTGTAAAGGTAGTTTCACTCTTAAAAGGGGGTTGTGACTGTACTTTAGAACATTTTAAATTAGAGAACTTAAAAAAGTGTCCCAATAAGGCACTGAAAGCCATTTGGAACGTTTTTAGAAAATTGCAATGGTGCATTTGGAGTTGTGCTAATAGAATGAATTCACAAATTTTGCTTTCAGCAATTTGTATTTTGTGAGAATTATGAATTGACAGTGAGAAAAGGAAGGGCATATTTCAATATAGTTATGAAATATTTTTGGCAATGGCCATGTGAGAAATGAATGAGATTAGATGACCGATGTTGTATCATATTATTAACTGAGCACTTGCGTTATTAGTTATAGTATCTGTACACAAAGGATTACTTTTTAAATAACCGTTAAGTACTCTATTTTCTTTTTTTTTGAGTGGATCAGTAGTTTAGTAAATGACTCTACTTGAGTGACTTGGGACAAAAATAATTCAGTTATTAACCACCCGCAGCGAATGTGAAATCTATCCCACATATGCTTCCACTTACATTCTTACAATGTAAGATAAGAATGCCATAAATATCTATGGCAGAGTATATCAAATTATGGCATGGGTATTGGACCATAGAGATGGCTGCAGTTATATGGAATTCATGGTGAAAATACTACACTTTTATGTTTCTTGTGGTTACAGTAACTGCACTGAATTACAGACAACTCTGACTACAGTCTTGAAAACAGAGTGACAGAAAAGAAGATAGTGCTTAGTGTGTCAAAGCAATGGCCTGCATAGTAAAGCATCTATATGTTATCAATCTTAGACAAGTCACTCCATCCACGATGCCTTCCTCCCATTTTTCCACATGGGGTCGGGGTGTTTACTTCAACAATGACAATCATGTATAGCCAAGCTTAACACTGCCAGGTGGCTAGCCATGCCATGGCTTTCCTTCCACATCATAAGCACACACACATACACACACACACACACACACACACACACACACACACACACACACACACACACACACACACACACTCTCACACCTATGACCAATTTATGGTGTCCAATCCACCTACTGTATGTCTTTGGAATGTAGGAGGAAACCTGGGCAGCCAGAGAAAACATTCCAGCTCAGAATCATACTGGAGAACATCTTGCTGTAAGATGACAAGGCTATCCCTGCACCACTGTACCACCAATTAACAAAATAAATAAATAAATTAATGAAGGAATTAATAAATAAATAAATAAATAAATGCATAAAGGAATAAAATAAGTCAGCATGTTCACATGTGCGTTAGTGAAAGTTTTGTCTTGTGTGGACCTGCCTTTGTTGCTGCGCTCCGAGAGGTTGAATAGCAGCAGCACACACTGATGCAGTGTCACATCACTTGACCAGTTCAGTCACATTTAATGTTGCACAATTCATAACATTACCTACTAATTCCAATGAGTATATACATGCACCCAAAAATAAACACATGCATACACAAATAAATGAATAAACTAATACATTTAATAATAACTGGATGGTGCAGTGGTGCAGCAGTTACATTGTCACCTCACAACAAGAGGTTCTCCAGTTCAATTCTTGGCTGGGATGCTTTCTGTGCAGAGTCTGCATGTCCTCCTTGCATTCATGTGGGTTTCTTCCTGGTGCTCCAGTTTCCTCACATGTTACAATGATATACATCTGGAGCATTTCTTCCTAGGCCTCTGCTGAAAATTGGCATAGTTCCAAGTCACACTTTCCCAGTAAACAAATGTTAAATAAATATGTAAATAAATGACTGCATACATACATAAGTAATAAAACTGCATACTAGATCATGCTGATAGTCTTTAATTTGCACTTGTATCTGTCTCTGAACCTGGCCCGTAGATGTGAAATGATAGTTCCACCACAACCTACTTGTTGTCATATTCTGTGGAAGTATATATATTATGTGCTGTAGTTATGAATGCCACAGAAAGATGTACTTCCTCCATGACACCTAAGCTTGTGTAGTAAACAGTACTAAACAACCCTAACAGAGCTACTGGCCTTGTCCCTGAGGTTTGGAACACAGCAGTAATGATGCTGCTCTACAAGGGTGGTCCCATCACTGGCCCCAGGGATTTATTTTCTGTCAGCCTGTTGAGTTTTATTTGCAAAGCCAAATCTCATCAACCTAGACCCACAGTAATTTGGCTTTCTCAAGGATTGATCATGTCTAAAGAATCTGGTTAAATTCTTTGAACAGTAATATAAGCAGTTGATACAGGTCATATTGTTTACATGGCATTCTTTTATTTATTCTTTATCATACATCTCCACCTCTTAGGGCAAGAAATCTGGACAAAGACATAAATAATGGAGAGAAAAGGCCCAAAAATAGGGACGGATTTTTAAATGTTATTCTTACAAACTCATAAAAATTGATAGAATAATAGGTTTTGTGTTAGGATGAATTTTCTGTAGGGCATAAAATCTGAAACTCAAATGTCTGTCATTATTTTCTGACTTCAGTCTTTAATGACTTGTCAGTGTTTTGCCAGAAAGTCACAGTTTTATGAAAAATGGACCAAAAATATGAAACAACAATCTGGACATTCTGTGAAAATCTGTACATTTGACAGGTGTGCTCTTTATAGACCAGGATAGTCTCACTAGGCTAGTGGACTCTTTTAAAGGGAGACACAAGGAAGTATTTCTAAAAGGGGAAATTCGGCCAGAGCATCAAGGAACTTCCTTTACACTTTTTGATAGGTGCTGTGGGATCCTTTACATCCACCTGAGCTGCCACCAACTCAAGCAGGCAAGACCTCCATTTAACATCTCATCAAAAGAACTCATACATAAGTGTAGGTAATCTAATCACCTGGAGATGGAATAGAACCCAGAGTCTTCTAGTCTTTCAGCAAGAAAAGTAAGTGTGCTACCTCTTGTGCCACTGACAGTGGTAGCCTTAATCTGGCGAATGTCTTTAATACTATGTCCCATGTTAGCATAATTAGCATGCTTTCCCTCTATATCAGCCAAACCCTGCAACAAGAACTTATAGTACTTGTAAATACCTGTTACACTAAAATGTGCATAAATGAAATGCTGAAAGTTGGAAGATTGTCACATTTGGTAAACTACTCCTCCATCCAGCCTATGGCATTGACAATACTGCTCTCCAAAATGAGAATGTTTTTAGATGCTTTGGAACTTGAGTTGATTATTTCTGCTCCATTGATCATCATGTAACAGCAGTAATCAGAAAGTCCTTCTACATAGTGCTGCTGATTGCCAAGAAAATATAATCTAGAGCCAAATAAGTCATTGTGTCATTTTAATCCCATTAATTAGGACAGTTATTGACTATAATGTATCTTTGGGATCTAGCTTGTAAGAAAAATCAAACAACTAGAAAGAACCAGAGGTTCCTAACTAAAAAGATCACTGGCTTAAAAACCTTAAGGTATAATGAAAAAATGGAAGCACTGTCTTTCGATTTAGTATATTTTAAACTTCTGGGCGAAGATCTATACTTTGCTTTCTGACCATTTTGAGTCGAGTAGTCCTGGATTTTTTTGTCTGTCCACAAATCATTTAATCTCATAAATACTAGAGCAAGGGATCTAAATCATCACCGGCATTTAAATAAAACAAAGTAGAAAGATAGGTTTACTACAAAGCATCTTCCATATATGTAGAATAGGTTCCCAGTGCAAATTAAACAGTGTGATGCATTATCTCCCTTTAAATGGCAACTAGATGATTGGCTGGGTATACATTTACCCCTGGTTTGACTGGTCTGGTCCTCCTCGAGAGAGGAGGTTGAGTTTGAGGATGTGACCTGGCAAGGCTTAAATTGTCACAGAACTCAGTTGCTTTGCATTTCCTATGATTCTACGATCCTCCCTCAGTTTGGAATACATTATACTGTCTTATTTTCTGATGGCATGCTTCTGCTATAACCAGCTATCAAGGTATTATAGGTTCATTGGTAAGTACTAGGCTAGCTGCCATTGCAGGCAATTTTAAGCCTAGTTAATTTTCATTTTTATGCTAGAATTAACCTGTTTTATCTGGTTAGTGATCAGCCTTACTCATCCTATGGCTGATAATTATATATTACCACTAAAGATAATAACTGAGATCATACCAAAGGTATGTTGAAGGGTATTCATTCATGGGATAAAGTGCTTAGGAGTTGCCTCTGTCCATTAGTAGTACAGGGTCTTGACTTCTTATGTCCTGAACCAGAAACAAAACAAAAAAATAATTGGGGACAATGCCCCTAATTAAGGATACTTTTTAAGTATTGTTACTATGACTTAGAAACTTGATAAAGAGAATTTCAGATTACAGGCATTTTATGAAGTAAAAAACTGTATATTGCTCTAATGATTACAATTATTTACTGACTATAATCCACTGCCTTTTTGTAAAAACAACACCTCAGTTTTAGAAGAGGCACTATCAGGGATGTTTCTGTGAATCAGGAGACTTAAGAGATTTTGATGAAGTCTGTTTCAACGTGTGTACAGACAAAAGTGCTTAATCACAATAAAATACATTTCTTCTTGAATTATCCTGGTGCATCATATTTTGTGAGCATGGTTGTTCTTTTTTTTAGATTTAACAGCTATGCCAGCTACATACATTATTGACAAACTTTGCTACACTGCTACCTAAATTCTCCTGTTTCACTTTATTGCTGTTTGACCTTACCATAAGCTTCTTTGAAAACTCCCTGATTTAAAAATTCAAAAAAAAAAAAGTTTACAAAGTGATGGTAGGTAATGATCATGTGACCAGATGACACAAATTCTTGTGGATTTCTGGATCTTCCTTAACTGCTTTGTTTGTTTGTGTCGTTCGGCTTTTCCGGGTTAGGGGTCGCCACAGGGGAACTCCGGTCCGCTAATGACTGGTAGTTGATTTTTACGTGCTGAGTTACCAGCCCTGATGCACAACCTTCAATGAAGGTATGCCCATTCACGCATGTCTCCACGCAGAAGATGCTCTAGCTGAGAATTGAACCGGACAGCGTCTTACTGTGAGGCAACAATGCTACCGCAGCACCACCACCGTAGTCTAACAAATTTATCACTTATATTTTTTAACTTCTTTATGAAGATGCTCCTACTCATCCATGGTGTGATTGGTGCTTTTAGGAAGGTTCCCTCATACAAGATTGTTTCCAGCCAATAGCTGCATCAAAAAGGCAAGGGCAAGTCTGTGTATATTGACACATTACAGATGTCAGTCAAATAAAACATGTTAAAGGTGACCAGAAATTAGAATGCAGTGTGAAAATGAATGCAGACATAAGCTGGACATTGAAAGTCAACACTAGACAGTAAGTCTTAGATCCTGGAAGTTGTGAAAGAGACACTGGCAATATAAATATACAACTAGAAACTCAACAATTTACAATTCCCCCGCAGTGTTTCCCTTTGTTATACTCAGGCAGACAGAGAGGCATTCATCCCATACATAGAGTTAGGTCATTGAAGTAAGGGTTACATAGGAAGATGAAACCTCCATACAGAGGAGGAGGATTTGATCCTCTGTAAGGAACTGAACCATTTGTGAATTCTGGAGTCAGGGCTTTGAAGGGGATCCACACATGTATGTGCACAGACAAATGCACACATGCATATATACACACACACACACACACACACACACACACACACGCACACGCACACGCACACGCACACGCATGCACACCCATGCACACATACACACACATACTTATTTTATACATTTATATGTGCATGGTGTATGTGTATGTGTATTTGTAGGTGTAAAAAATTTTGAAACTTGTGAACATTTGAAATAAACCACAAGTATTCTGTATGGGGGTCTATATTAGCTAACTGAATGCTTACATAATCGAATCCCACATCAACAAACTATATACAATGAAACTGTACATAATAGAAATGCTAAAATGCCGAAAATCATATAGTCAAAATATTTTGTTTGGCCAACACCGAAGCACCCAGTGCCTGAAAGAAAACTATGCACATAACAAACTAATACCTTCCTAACTACTGCCAACACACTGCGTCACAAATAATAAGTCCCTAAATGTACTACACATTGTGAAACATAACACAAATCATCATAAACAATCCTACAATACACCTTGTAAATTTTAATACAATCATTGCGCGACAAATAAGTCCCTAAATGTACTACACATTGTGAAACATAACACAAATCATCATAAACAATCCTACAATACACCTTGTAAATTTTAATACAATCATTCTGCACAGTAACACCCAACACTTAAATCACACACAACTGAAAACTAACAGTTTTGCACTACACTTTCAATAACATAGCCACAGATCGTAGGAAGTCATCTTGCGTGTAGGTAGCCTTATGTTTTATAACAGTTTCAAACCTGTCGCAGCGCTCCATAGTTTTTCTCTTTTTAGGTGAAGGTGGTACTGCAGACAACAACCTAACCCTTGTCTCATTCACCTTGTTTTGCTCCCTAACCAATACAGATAACACACAAGAAATATCACATATTCTCCTACCCAGTAGACAGCGAATTCTTCTATGCCATCCCTCCAAATGATTCTGCATCCGGGGTAAACATAACTTGTTCAGATCCGAAACATTCCAAAACTGTACAGAGATCATTGATGGAAACCTGTCTACATTACTAAGGCGGGTCTGCTGTTTACGATGTCGTCCGAGAACAAACACATCAGAGAAATACTGTACTAACTCCTTACCCAAAGTAGGGAATGATTTTGAAAGATTTTGAAAAGCAGGAATAACTTCATCTACATTCAGAAATGCAAGAGTTATTAGTTTCTTCACATTAAGCCGGAATGATACGCATTTACCATATAATGTTGCTAGACCTAATGTTTGCACTTTACGCCATATGGTCTGAGCAAAGTGGAACAAACAGCTTTTATTGGTAATGTTAGTGAAGTTATATTTAACGCTTTTAATAGCTGCAAGCTCAAAATCTGACAAAATGAACTGTACACTAGCATTTAGCTTAGCATCGTTTAAGAGCTCAAATAGACAGTCCCACATAAAGTTATATGACCTAAAACACTTTTTAGACATCAGACAGAACACCAGTGGAAGACATTTAGTGTTATCTCCTATTGTCACTAAAGCATGTATGTGTATAGGTGTCTACATAAACATGCTTTAGTGAGGAATACTCCATCCATTAACCACATTCTAGATTCACTCAAATCTCGTAGATTCTCAAGGGTGGAAAACAATAAGACATGCAGATTGTTATGGACATCAAGTTTTCGTTTCTGCAGAAAAATACCTTCTTTGAGGTTGCAGCTACTAGGATCAACGCTAGCTAATGTTGTACACAGTTTTGTATAACATTTAATATTCGTACGTCTCACCCTATTAACCTGTTGTAACATGGATCTACGTGATGGCAAGGATAATATTGTTTCAACAGATGTGCTTGCTATTACGTAGTCAACCACTAATGAAGGGGTGTCCCTACACACTCTAGCATTCTGCTTTAGATTGTCACAGGCTATATATTTCTCGACTTAATAACATCTGGGGGATAGTGATGTCCGGTAGATTTTAACAGGACTTCTCCTTTAGTGTATTTTCGAGTTATTACCCTACCTTTACACTTGTCTTTAACTTTAAGTTTACAACACCAGTAGTGTTTTCCCTTTACTCTTTTCTCAAGATTAAAGAGATAGCCATCGATGTTTAGCATATCCCTGCCTTTCTGTGATTTTACCCTATCATAGACATCTCCCATAACTCCGGGTGTATGCAGTGTTTCGTTAGCCATGTTGCAGTTTAGCGCATGTGCAAAACACGCATAAGCACGTCTCTCGAACTTTTATACTTGTATTATCTCACAAATGATTGTAAAAAAGGTATAAACTGTACTTTATATCTTATACAACGTGATACTTAGGTAAATATAATATACGTCGTATATTATGTCACTTTTATTGCTTTCATTAGTACAATTACATTATAATTTCAGGTATGCACTATTACGTAGACACGCAAATGTAAACAGAACATGTTTGGCCAACTAAAACATTTCGATTACAACATTTTCGTTGTTATAGCTGTTCAACTTAATGACAATCCGTTTAATATAGTTCATTGATATGGGATTCAATTACGTAAGCATTCGGTTAGCTAATATAGACCCCTGTATGGGAAGAACTGATTTTAAAGAAAAAAAATGTTCTTAAAAAAAGTAAAACATGACATAATGTTAAAAGGGTGTCTACTAAGGGTTCAAGAAGGTTTCATATACAAAATACCTTGCTACCACAAGTATTAAGGAATGATCTGTATATGAATAGCATATGACTTCAGAGTGGTGCAGTGGTGCAAAGATTAGCATTCTGCAGTCCATCTCTTAGCTTTCCAGTTCATTTTATAGCTATGGTGCCTTCTGTGTGGATTTGCAAGTCTTCCATGTTTTGTTTTCTTCTGAGTATCCAGTGTATGCCTGAAAATTGCCTATGGATTTGTGTGTGTGTGTGTGTCTGTGTGTCTGCGTGTGTGTGTCTCCTGCAAGTAATGTGAATCCTGTACAGGACTAAATTTATGCTTTACACTTTTTCCTAGTCAGCAGAGGATCTGTGTACCTGGAAAGGATAAAGCAGGTATCAGTAAATGAATAAATAAGCAAATGAAATTAAAAACATGTGAGATATAACTGTGAATGTTTGACAATATTGAGAGACTTAGGTGTCAAGCTGGTTATAGAGATTTTGAATAACTCACAAATATGAAAAAACTTGAGTTGCATAACACTTTCATCTGCCATCAGTTTGTGGATGTCTACTTTGCTACACAGCTATACAAAGACAATTAATCATGGACAAGAAAATATCATTCCAGTTTGCTTCATTAAAGTACTGTAAAATAACAGAATAAAGCATAGCACTGCATTTGACGTGAAAGGAAGACATTGCTAAATTGTGAGAGCCCCAAGAAAATGCTGAAAACTGGTAAAGTTAGAATATATTTTCACAAGAAAATACTGGATTTTAACATTAATTACCTTTGTGTATGGCAATTTTATTTATATTTTCTTGATATAATCTTAGGCCATAAATAGAAGTAATGAAAGTTTATCTGTGTTGTAGAAAATATCATTTTACATGGCAAATGTAAAGCCTGTTTTCGAGTCTGCTAAAATGAATCACTACTATGACATCCCTCCTCTGGGCCAGTAATCAGGAGCCTCAATCCTCACCACTGACATAGGTGAGGGAGGTTCATTCAGAACAAAGATATATACACACAGTATTTCCAGATGCAGCTCTCTGCACCAAGCACGAGTACCCTTAAGAGCACACAGAGAACACACTCAGTACTGGGGCTGTTTTTCTTTCTCTCTCTCTCCAGGCCACAAATAAGACTCCCCACTGACACAGCTGTAGAGAAGAGTCATCATCTGAGTGTTCTAAGCCAAGTCCTTCACCACCCTCTCTGTGAAACGAGGGTTCTGTGTCGCTGCTCCAAGTAGCAGACATACACACTATTTGAGATTTGATTTTCACATAACACACACACACACACACACACACACACACACACACACACACACACACACACACACACACACACACACACACACACACACACACCCATACTTGCAAAAGGTTGGCACAGATTTAGCAGCTCCGCCCACTCTGCCCAGGTTATAAGCTAGGTACTGCCACCAGAGCACTCCAAAGCCAGCAACACTAAGGGTCTTACAAGGGTACCCAGTTATACTGAGTACAATTAATACTAATACAAATGGTAGTGTTTGACTAATGTAGCAAGGCTTTCAGGAGCATCCACAGTCTCACCAAAAAAAAAAGTACTCTCAAAGGTTAAAATATTCTCTAAAAGGCCAGCTCCAGTGAAAAGTTTAAATATATTTAATAATAAATAATAAATGAACATGAAAATACTAAATATTTATTTACAATAAACCCCAGAGTTACAGTCACAGGAAATATTAAAAATAACACAAATGACAAGATTCACACAGTACTTAACAAATCTCACTATATTTTCCTGACTGATCTAAATAATTACTGTCCCCTAGTTCACTTACTAAAGCAAGGCAAGATGATGTGGGTGAGTGCTCCTTCTTTGTCAGGTTTCACAAACAGACTGCCCTGTGACTTTTGTCTCATCTAGTATTAAAGTTTAATTTTAGTGCTGAATTACACTGGTCATCTGACACTACTCCCTTTACTAGAAACTGAACCAGAATCTAACACATATGTGTCATAACATACACACATAAGCGTGTGTATGCGCGTGCGCGCACACACACACATACATAGAGATTTGCAAAGATGTGTTATAGCATCTGAAAGCTATAAAACCATTTCAAAATCTTCCACCCTTCCATGGTAGCAATTAGTTCATCCCTAAGGACAGTACAATAGGATTCCTAGTCCTGTTTTTCACAGACATTTTGTCTCTGGCTGCAATCAGAACTGTAAGATACACTCTTTATAGCCTAAACTAGGTAATTTAATTCAGACTATTTTTCAAAGTTAGCTGGACTGAGATTAACCTCTTCTCATCCAGTATCCTTTGTTACAATATATTCATTGCAACAGTTACAACACAGACTGACATACAGGTGTATTTCTTTTCTGTCCAGCAGGATACACTGGTGGTACAGTTTTAACACATGCAGCTTTACAAATACATTTTCAACACAAGCACCTGTGCAAATCAGTTTGATATACAAATGACATATAATTCTTTGCAAAACTGCAACTAGCTATGCTGGCATATGTTACACATTCATTGCCCTACTTCTCCTGGCATAGCTGGCAATATCTCACATCATCATTACAATCTACATCTGGGAAATAATAGTTATTTCTTTCATAAGCTACTTCTCCTGGCATATCTGGCAATATCTCACATCATCACAACTACTATCTACATCTGGGGAATAATAGTTAATTCTTTCATAAGCTACGGTTCTCACCATCATTTTTCATAGGACAGTTCTGATTTGTGCTGCTGTGTAATGGTTTATGTGGCAGTATGCAACCTAAAAAGCTCTCAATGAGTCTTTTGGATATTTAGGCTAATGGGGAATTTGCAGAAACATAACAGCCATTTCTGAAACCTTAGCATTCCTCACTGCACCAGAAAACCTTAAAATGTATGCATCGATGGATCATGCCAATGAAGGATTTCATTTTGCTGCCCTTGCCAATCGAAGTCAATGGGCTTTTATAGGGTAGGGAGTCTCCTGTATATTAATGGTGTTACTATAAGCATTACATGGGAAAAGCAAGTATTTTTGCATTGACAGTGCAGTTAGGGAGAGATTACTACAGGGATATTAGGCATCTCTTACATTCCATTGCCCTTGGTGACAGCCATACACATGTACAGTTATCTCTTACCCATAGGCAGTTCCTTTACCACATGAGGAATGGTTATAAAAGTTTTTTTTTCTTTGATGGAAATAGACTGTAAAACAACAAACTCAGACCAATCCAATAAGGGCAAAATTATTGAGAGCATTAACTAAGAGGTTTAAAAATAAAACATTAAACAAATGCAGTAGTAAGATGTTCATTTAAATAAGGCATTTTGCAATGAATCAAAGTTAGTTATTTCATCTGTTATACAAGTTGCCCTTAGCTCATGCCTGTAAGAGTGTTGATTTTTTTGAGGACATACACTCAGTTTAATCCAATTAAATTCACTGGGATCCACTTCCAACTAAACACTATTCTTTTCCCCTCATCCCACATCATTTAATTTGTAACTTCAGAAATGTATTTACTGTTTCCACCAATTATCATACATTCATAACACTTATAGTATAACCTGTTATTTACTTATATACCTCTCCCTGCTACCTAGTATTAAAAGTCTATCTGAAAGGTTAATAAAGTAAAACAAACACTTCCAATATCTGCTTAATGTAATGTCAACAAACTTAAACCTTATTTAATATAATACTCAACTAACAACCACTCATCTATTACTATGTTGTCTGTTTTTGCAAATCAGCACTTTACGTATATTAGACAGTTTCTGCACTTTTGTGGCAAAGACCCGTCCTGACCACATTAAGTAAGAAGACCACTACAATAACTCTTTCACAGGTCATGCTTGCTTTCATAATCTGAATACTGCTTCTTAGGACTGCCATATGCATCTCAAAATAATTACTAAATTTCCTATAACTACTAACCCCTTAACCTTTAACAACTAACTAATCACTGTTTAAATGCAGCATGCAATAAAACTTGGACAGATACTTTGCTACATTGCAAACATGCAAGTATTGTACAATTCAGACATTTTGCTTTACATGCAATGCATGATTCTGTCCTCACGTGGTAGCATTGTACTTGTATTGTTTTTTCATTACTACACTGTTGAACTGCCTTTTCCATATTCTGTTGTAACTTCCAGGGTAGATGTGAAATGGGTCCACAGGGGAGCATTATGCTTCCTGGAATGGGTCCACAATGGAGCAGTATGCTTCCTGGAATGGGTCCACATTGGATCCAGATTGGGTCCACAGTGGTGCAGTATGCTTCCCGGAATGGGTCCACAAGGAAGCAGTATACTAACCCACTTAGCAAATACAAATAAATATATAAACAGATTTTGGCATACCTCTTTCAGTTTACCTTAGGCAAGAACAAAATTAGTAAACTTGTGCAAAAATGTGCCTGAAAATTTACTTTTTATTTAAGGGTAATAAAACTAGGGATCACAGCGATATTAGTCCTAAAACCTAGCTTTCCAAGTGATATCCCACAAATCTACTTGTTCCAGCCATTTCAGTGAAAACAAAATCTATGCCTAATAACACCACTGCTCCTACACTGACATTACACTCAAATTACCCAGCATCCACAAAAGTCTTCAATAGATATCATTGATGCACAAAGTATTAGAAAACATTAAACTGTTGTGAGGCATGGATCAGTAAAACCAAGCCAAATGTTCTTGGAATCAGTGAAATATTTCTTAAAGACAATGCATATCTACCAATGATCATATTAAAAAAATATATTTCACTAAAAAACAGACTTGGCCAAAGAATAACTGGTGGATTAATGCTTCTCATTAAAAATATGCAAAACTTACAAGAAATTACATCTTTAGGGGTAAGCTCTCCTGCAACCTGACTTTATTCTCCCTAGTGATTAGCAACCATGACAGAGTTCTTGTCACATTGTTGTACTGATTGTACATGGTTCACCTATCCAGTCCAAGTTTTTTCAAGGTGACAATACAAGAAATATTAAAAATAAACAGCAGAGCTAATTTAATAACAATGGGTGATTTCAATGTAATCTTTTCATTTCACATGTCATGTAAACCATTTTTCTTAGAATAATAACCTCATCTAGCTGGTAATCTTCACCAATCCAACAAACTCCCTTGATCAATAATAGGTAGATATTTGATTTCCATATAACAATATTTTGTACTGATTTAAAAACATCAGGGGGAATTCATTAAAGCTTACACGATCTTTTGTTTGTGTATGCATCGCGCCACAATGCATACATGAGAGTGAACGGTTTTAGATTCAGTAAATGCTGGTTCGTGTAATGTACTTTTCCTCATAAGCAGGTGAATCTTATGCAAATGACTCAGGTGGAGTGATCCAACAAGCAGTAAAGCATCCATGTCTGTGTCCATAGTGTATTCGGCAAATTTCCACGTACAGGAGTGTACACAGAAAGAACGGGATGTAAAAGTCCACAAATATGGACATAACTCCCCAGAAATGCTAAAAATGCAAGGGAGTATGTAAAAATAAACTTTTTTTTAATGGATTCAACATGTTTGCTCTGTGTGCTGCAGTGGACAAACATAGCAAATTGAAACAAATAATGAAATAATAAGTATTTTATAATATTTGTCAGAAATGTATTATAGGACGTTGCATTGGGTCTGTACAATGGTGCATTGCTGCTGTTGCCTAGGTCATACAGCTATGAACTGTGTAGTTACCAGGCTGTCAGCAGAGATATATATGCAAATTAGGTGAATTTGTTGAATTGGTAAAAGGAGAAACTATAGCTGGAGATCCCTTTCATGTAGGCTCCTATGCCATGTTGATACTTCCTCTAAAGGAGAATGCCAGCAGAGGGGTGTGTCCCGTTAGTTTTAAGAATTGTTTTAATTTCTGGTGCACGTTTTTATGTGGTGCACCACATAGCTGAGCATGTTCATGTGAAAAAGACCACCCAGGTTATAGTTATGACACAGTTAGCAGGTAATTAAAACTGGATATATTCAGTTATTGATTTTGACTTTTGCATGAGCTATGATGCGCAGTGAAGTGCACAGAGCCACATCGTGCAATAAAGTAAGGCCAGTAAGGAATGTTAATTACAATTCAGGCAGGTGAAATGCATAATAATTAGCAAATAACACATTCTGGACCTACAACAGGCCTGCATAAAGTATGCATGCACCCTACATTCTGCGTTTCCTTCAGTACTCTGGACCAGTGGTGTACAGACTTGGGAATTTTAACAGAGATAAAGCTAGGGGCTGCTGCAGGTCTGCTACATCTGTATGTGCTAGATGCTGAAGTTAGTGTTGCTGGTGTTGTTGACAATAGGCCTAGGCTGAGAAGAAGAGTGTTCAAGCCCATGATAACCTTCCAGGAGCTACATGAGATGGAGACTGTAACATGTTACAGGCTGGACAGGGACATATTACAAGAACTCACTGAGCTCTGCTGCCCTCAGCTCAGAGCCAGAGCTAACAGAGGTGAACCCATCCCAGTGGGAACAAATGTATGTGTAGCCCTTAGGATACTAGCTACTGGTACATTTCAGAGACCAACTGGGGACATGATGGGGGTGTCACAAGCATCTGCATCCAGGATACTCCACCAATTCCTGGATGCTATGTTACCACACATCAATGAGCACATATTTTTTCCCCTCTCCCCTGAGGTGACAGCCAGCAATATGCAACAGTTCTACCATGTAGCACACTACCCTGAGGTACTGGGTGCCATAGATTGCACCCATGTACACATTCAAGGCTCCACCTGGTGAGAAGGGTAGAATCTGCATTAACCCCCTAGAGTACCACTCCATCTACTGCCAGGTCATGTGCAATGCCCAGGGGATTATCTTGAAAGTGTGTGCTGGCAGCCATGGCAGTTATCATGACTCCCATATCTGGTACACAATATAGCTGTACCAGATGTTTGCTAAGGGGGGGGGGCATCCCACAAGAACATTTACTTGGGGGATGCTGGTTACCCTCTAGAACTGTGGATGATGATACCTATCAGAATTGCACACTCACACACAAACACACACACACACACACACACACACACACACACACACACACACACACACACACACACACACACACACGCACACACACACACACACACACACACACACACACACACACACACACACACACACAGAAGAATGCCATTATGAGGTCCATGCACAAACTAGGAACTTCATAGAGCATGTGTTTGGGCTGCTGAAGTCAAGTTTCTGGTGCCTAGATATATCTGGTGGAGCCCTGCAGTATTTTCCAGCCACATGTGCATATATATTCACAGTACGTGCTATGCTACACAATATGATCCTGTGGAAACAGCTGCAGCAGGATCAGCAAAGGGATGGGATACACAGCCCCCCCACCAGTGCCTAGGTCACCGCAGCCACAGTCACAGGAAGACTCAGAGGAGGAGCCCCCTGCTGATGTCCCTATAGGCAGATGTAGGCATGCTCAGTATGCCCTGGCTTTGGCTAAGAGGCAATGCATAGCACATTCACTGACAAACTAGGGCCCTAGGGACTGACACCTTACTCCTACTTCATATACAGAAATTAAAAATGATGGCAGGCAACCCACACATCCTGTACCTAAACATGTATTGGCTGCTTACTTCTTGCATCAGACAGAGTCTGCTCTGTTGTGTTAGCTGCTGCATTTGCAAGGTAAGTCCGTAACCTACACAGTACTCATAAGGATTATTATGATATGGCATTGTATGTATGGATCTGGTACATTATTCTAGTTAATATAGTGGACCTACTTGGACAGAAATTGCATCCACATGGGACTACGGATACCCAGTCCACTACCTTGTTTCCATGACTATTCACTAGGCATCATGCATGGAATAGTCATGCAGTCCTATTGCAACAGATTACTGGTACATCTGTCAAGGGAGATGTGAGACAGTGGGGTGACATGAACGTCAGTAGAACATATGGTGGTGTTCCACCACCAACAACACAGTAGTGTTCCCTTGTAACTGCTGTAACACAAACTCAGCAATGGTATATCAGCATGCCAGGCAGTCTCAAGACAGTAACATAGAAAATGATTATGCATTCTATATCTTACTTAGCGCAGGACTAACAACATATGCATGTTTGCAGTTGATTGTGTGATGTATGATCACTATCTGTCAAACAGTTTGTGCAGCTCAAAGGGCTAGGCCAGTTGGCTTGTGTGGTGGCATTCATGGTTCTAATCTAGAGATGATCATTTATTTTGGACATCAGGTAATATTGCTTTTTGTTTTACAGACTCAGTCTGTGTGTGGTGTAATATTATTAACCTTTGAGATATATTAATTACATCACACAACTGTAGAAAGTCATAGCCAAGTTCAGTGACATGCAGCAGTGCAGAAACAGGGACAGATGTGATTTTGTGTAACACACAAATCCTAGACTGGAGTATAGGTGTGGGCTGGAGTCAGTATATAATTAGCAAAATCCCACTGCACATGTTCATGCACTTAGATCGTAGTTCTGTTGCTCACCACTCAAAATGACTTGTTATATATAGATATGTCT